>NW_011888823.1:6632932-6639017 GCF_000151845.1 Pteropus vampyrus
TTCACCAATGTTTATCTTTTTTTTTTTTTTTTTAAAGAAGCCATCTAACCAGTCCGAGGTGAAAGTCCAAATTCTTTAGTGTGGAAAGTTCTTGATAAAGTGCTACCCTTTGAATTTGGATAATATGGTTCGTTTCCATATGTTTTTCTAATAATAAGTATATCCTATTGCCTTGATGTTTTGGTTTCTAGGGCATTTGGATAAGGTTCAACCAGCAGTTTATGACACCAGCACTCTGCATAACTCTCTTGGTATATAGCTTGAAATTGTATGTTCTCAGTACAAAATATATTTCCTCTGAGGTACTAGTTTGTTTCCTCCTATCTGCTGAAGAAAGATTGTGTGTTTTATTGTTGCCTTTTTTTTCCTTGACTGACAGAAATCTTAAAACCAATAATTGTTCTCTCAATAATTTGGAGTTAGTATACATACTGTCCTTCACTTTTTTTGGTAGATTTTCTTTTTTTCTTTGTTACTAATTAATTTTAATGTAAATTATCTATCTTTTTGGTGGAAAGAGACTGTCAGTATAAATAAAACCACACCACGTTATTTACATTCTTAAATAAGATGATATTCTTAGATGAAATCTCACAGTATGTAAAGAATATTTTCTTGAGCTATTCCTCATAATTACATACTCTCGGTGGTATAGGAGAATCATAAATTGCAATCAAGATTAATCTTTACATTGGATTCTCAGTCATGCATAGATTCAATATCACCTTCAAGAATTAGAAAGGAGAAATTTAATGGCATAGACTATTAAATTCACAAAGTAATCACATGAGAGGTATCTAAAAAATGTATGCAGTCTAAAGTTTGTTCTTTACAGTGTAGTAAAAATGTGTGAAATTGAAATTTCTGAACTTCTAAACTTGCAAAACTCTACATAATGGTACAGAAACACTTTTTGAAAAGTATGAGAAATCCAAGGTCAATTCAATATGACTAATGAATTATCAATAATAATTTTTTTCCATGTTTTTGGTTGTTCTTTTTTTTAATTAAAGGAAAGCATTCCATCTGTAAATATCATTCTCCTTAAAATGTTCAAAATAATTTCCAAAAGAATAAGTCTTCTATTGGGTTTTTTACACTGCTTATCAAAAAGTTTCCACTCTTTACACCCCATTTACTTTTGACATTATAAATATACATCTCTTGAAAAGTTTTGTTTCTTAAATAAACATTTATACAATGACCAGTTCTCCTTCTAGTGAAGACGGTATAGATTTAAAGATGAGAAGATACAGTTTTTGATTTGTGAGGATAAATTGCATTTTCTGGTGATTTAACAAGTTCAAAAAATCATTATTTTCAAATGACAATAAGACAAAAACAAATTGTATTTATCACTTATTAACATGAGAGGATGTGTGTGTGTGTCAGTTATATATTACCATATAACTAAACTTAGTGGCTTGAACGAATGGATCATATTTCATGAACCCGTTGCTTGATTGGATTCACCTGGATGGTTCTGCTCTTCATGATATTAGCTGGGAATGCAGATGTCTGTAGATTTGACTGGGTTGGGTCATTTTATATGTGTCACTCACATGAGTGGCAGTGGTATTGGCTATACAAGCTCCTCGTGTCTTGGTTCTTCTCTATAGGGCACCTCAACTAGGCTTGGCTTAGACTTCTAAGAATATGCCAGCTGGTTTCCAAAAGAGTAGTATTTCAAGCAGTGAAGGAAGAAACTGCAAATCCCTTGAGGCCTAACCACAGGAGTTATAGCACCACTTGTGCTGTCCTCTATTGATTGAAGCACCTCACAGGGCCAGCTCAGGTCCCTGGGAGGTAAATAGAGCCTAAATCTCAGTGGAAAGAGAGATTGGAGAGAGTCTTCACGTTTGGTGAAAGATTGTCATGGCATCATAAAATTGTTTTAAATTCTGTCATTACTTAGATGATTACTTGCTTTTCTCTAAACATCCTTTCTCATTGTTTAATGATTCAAAAAAGGTCATCGTAGAATATTATGACTTTTGATCAGGCACACAGCTTTAGAAAACTACAAGTTTGTATAATGGCTGCAAATTAATTATCAGCACATAAAAACAGAAGAAAACTTAAACTGTTTATGTTCCTTGGTTTGACTTGGTGGGCTGACAGAAATTTTGATCATTGTTACATATGGTCTTAATAGTAGAGATTTCTACTTGTTGCCTGTTACTCATTCTCTACTCTTTCCTTAGTATAGATTTCTAATTATTTAGCCTAACTAAAAGACTACATTTCCAAATGTCCATTGTAGTTTGTTGTGTGATTAGGTGCTAATAATCAGTGACAAAAAGTGTTGGATGAGCTCTTCTTGTCTTCTTTCATTTTACACTTGAGAGTGAATAGATTCTTGTCTTCTTTCATTTTACACTTGAGAGTGAATGGATCACAGCCAAGCTATCATGAAATAGGAAGCTGAAAGGAATCTGGTTCCCTGATGACATGTGTAGTGCCTCTACCAGCCCAGCTTGGACTGCCAACTTTGTGATTTCTTTTATTTGTGAGAAATACGCTTAAGTCTTGAATAAGCTACTTCTATTTTGGATTTTTTTTGTTATAAGGAAACAAACCTCGTTTAATTTGATTCACCTGTAAAGCAAGTCCTCCATCCAGGAATTAAACTTAATGAAAATATAGTTAATGTTGAGAGATATCTTCTCTGTGGGTGATATATTAAATGTCATTCTTATTTTTTTTTTCCTGACCAGACATTTATTTGGTGGCTTCAATGAAAGAAACATCGAGTATGTACAGATGCTCATTACACACATGGAAAATTAAAGGAATTTTAAAGCTGGCCTCAGATAATATTCTGGTGGTTGTTTGCCAAGTCGTAAATGGCCAGAGTGTTGATTCTTTTATGTTTGTTGTTTTGTTTATCAGAGCACTACTGAGAGTCCCAAGCAGAAAATGAGCAAGTTTAATTAAAATCAAGTAGAAAGTTAAATATTTTAACATTAGTATAACTAACACAATTGATGGTTATAAAAAAATTATGCAATATTTTAATGTGAATAGAAATATTTAAATACAGTTCTGAAAATTTATTTTCTTCATTTGAATTATGTTTTTAAGCTTGCTGTTTTTTAAAACTTTATTAAAGTGTATAGTACATTGGTTAGACATTTATATAGTTTATGAAATGACACCCCTGACTACTCTCTCTCCTCTGTATGCTCATTACTTTTTAAAATAACAGGTTTATTGGGATATGATTCAGATAACCTAAAATTTACCCCTTTAAAGTATGATTTGCTGAGTTCTAGTATAGCTACAGAGTTATGCAACCATCATCATAACCATCTAATTTCAAAATGTTTTCATCACTTAAAAAAGAAACTGTACTCATTAGCACTCATTTTTCATTTAGTCCTACCTCTTGCCCCTGGCAAACACTAATCTACTTTCTGTTTCTATGGATTCGCCTATTCTGATCATTTCGTATAAATGGCATTATACAATGTATGGTCTTTCGTGTATGGCTTCTTTCACTTAGCATAATACTTTCAAGGTTTAGCCGTACTGTAATGTTTATCAGCACTTCATTGCTTTTTATATATATCCTTTCATCGGTAAATGGATATGAATCTTTCCTACCTTTGTCAATTATGAATAATGCTGCTGTAAACCTTTGTGTACAAGTTTTATATTATGTGTTCTACATACAAGTCTTTTATCAAATATATGATTTGCACATGTTTTCTCCCATTCTGTGAGTTGTCTTTTCACTTTCTTGATGGTGCCTTTGAAAGAAATCTTTTTCATTTTGTTGCCATCTGATTTATCCATTTCTTTTTCTTTTGTCACTTGCGCTTTTAGTGTCCTATCTAAAAGAACATTGCCTAATCCTAGGTCACAAAGATTTATTTCTATGTTACCTTTGAGGAGTTATATAGTTTGTGTTCTTACATTTAGATTTATGATCTGATTCTTGTATTATCCACGTTCTAGCCCCAATTTACATTCCACCAAATCTTGGGGCTATCTAAGATTATATCCATAACTTTGATATACAGTTGTATCTCATTTTTTTTCATATTTATGTCCCATTGCACTTGAAGTTAAAATGATTGTTTCTATTATTTTACCCTCTTATTTTTCTATTCTTATTCTTTTTGTCACAGCTGTTGACCTCTCCACCATCTCTTTGTCTTACTGCTACAATATTTTCTCCATTTCCATTGTTAGCTTAAGGCTTATAAAGTTAATGGTTAAGAACATAGATTCTGAAGCCAAACTGTTAGAGTCAAATTATTGCTCTGCCATTGACCCCAATCGTAAGAATTTGGGGACGTTATTTCACTTAAAACTTACCTCACAGGGTTATTGTGAGCTTAAATGAGTAGGCACATGTAAAGTGTTTTGACAGTCCCGAGCACAAAGTGGTCAAGAATGATAACTATAATTTCGTTATTAGTTTTATTTATAGAGTCAGCCACTCTTGATCCAAATATATATCACTTTTTTTTTCAATGAAAACATTAGCTGGAAACTAACTTTCTAATATTTTTACAAAGAATTTTCTACACGGTTAGTCATTAACTTCTCACTATCCTGTCTTCTTTTCACTATTAGATTTATAGCTTTTCTTGAATAAAACTATATATGGTTTTTTCCTAGGTGCCAGGATCCATAATGAAAGAAGCTAAAGTTTGGTTTTGAGAAGAGTTTTGTAAACTTGATAGTACCTGGTTCTTGTAAACTTTATAGGGCCTGATTCATCCCTGTCAAGCAGAGGACATTCAATGGTCCTTCAGAAGATTAGGGTTACTTTTAATGAAACAAATTAATCACATTTAGCACTAAGTGGGACCACAATCTCCTGTCTTTCCACTAGACGAACTCTTCACAATATTTTGATTTCCTCATTATTATCTCGAAACCCTTTTCTTGTAACTCTGTATCTTTTTAAATAAGTATTTCTAGAGTCTTGTCCTATTGCAAGGAGATCTTTGTCAAAAAAAAAAAAAACTAAGCATAAAGTCTGCAGGATATTGAATCATGTCTGTTCAGCCTTGAGGTGACATATAAGCTTTTATGTTCCCGCATAGGTACAACTTAATCACATTTAAGAGTAGTAAATGGCAGAAATGCTTTATGGAAGAGTACTCATTAGCTTTTCTGGCTTATCAATTTTCTTCTTTTCTCTATATTTACTTCTAAGCAACTTTCCAATTGAAGATAATACAAAATAGTAATAGTTTTCTTCAGTAATTGCACTAAAATCAAATTCACCTGAGGCACTTATAGAATTATAGTTACCAGGGTCTGACCCTTGATCTCCTGAGTCAGAATCTCTGAGTGTGAGATTGTACAGATAAATATTTTTAAAGTTAGCAGTTTTCTGTATTCTTTTTCTTTCTTCTTTTCAATATGTCTATCAATCCAAATTTGAACTTCTGGGTATATTCTTTCTTTTTTATTCTGAAAAATTTTATATCTTTATGTTTTAGTCTACCTTCTGGACTAAATTTCATTCTTAATTTATTGAAAACTTTATTTAAAAAAACATCGTTTTTAGATGTTTTTGTTTCCTAAATATGACAAATTTATGTTCTTGTTTTTTTTTCGATGTCATCTCAAGTGGTATCATAGATTTATTTGATAGGTTTATCTAGAGCTAAGAATATTTCCTAGATATAGGATATTTAAATGATGAGGAAAAAATACATAAATTTGGAACCCTAGATAATGTTTCTGGCTTTAAATTTTTAGTGAAAAATTTCCTTCCAGTTTTATTACTAAAAAGCTAAAACTTTTTAAAAATTATCATTCTCATTTTGTTTTTATTTTCTGTATGTGACATTACTTTGAATATCTTTTTTAATTTTTATTTTTTAATTAGAGTTGACACTCAATATTATTTAATTTTAGTTTCAAGTGCACAGCATAGTGGTTAGACATTTATATAATTTACAAAGTAGTCTCCTGGATTAGTCTAGAACCCACCTAGTACTATATATAGTTATTACAATATTATCGACTATATTCTCTATGCTGTTCTTCACATCCTTTTAACTATTTTGTAACTACTAATTTGTACTTCTTAATCCCTTCACCTTTTTTACCCAGCCCC
>NW_011888823.1:6639740-6647340 GCF_000151845.1 Pteropus vampyrus
AGGCCTCCAACTAGTTTTAGAGGTCTTTTGTCCTATACTATCCTTTAAATGGGGTTTAGTGAAGAGAGGAGACAAAGCATATGCTCAGTTAAACCCATTTGGATGGTTGTCTCTTTACCTTGCTGACGGTTTCTTTTGCTGAGTTGAAGGTTTTTAGTTTGATGTAGTCCAATTCATTTATTTTAGCTTTTACTTCCCTTGCCTTTGAGGTCAAATTAATAAAATCCTATTTAAGTCCAAGGTCCTTGAGTTTTTTTCCTATGTTTTCTTCTATGCATTTTATTTTTCAGGTCTTATATTCAGGTCCTTAATCCATTTTGAGTTAATTTTGGTGTGTGATGTTAGACAGCAGTCTAGTTTCATTCTTTTACAGGTGGTTTTCTGTTTTTTTCCAGCACTATTTATTGAAGAGATTTTCCTTTTTCCACTGTATATTTTTGGCATTTTTGTCGAAAATTATTTGCCCATATAAATATGAGTTTACTTCTGGACTCTCGATTCTGTTCCACTGGTCTGTGTGTCTGTTTTGCTGCCAATACCATGCCGTTTTGATTACTGTCACTTTGTAGTATAATTTGAAGTCAGGCAGAGTGATACTTCCAGCCTCGTTCTTTTTTCTCAGGATGGCTTTGGTAATTTGGGTCTTTTGTACTTCCATACAAATCTATGATTTTTTGTTCTATTTCTTAAAAAAAATGCTGATGGGATTTTGATGAGGATTCCTAATGCTCTTTCATAGCATACCACACATGTCCTGCTGCTAAATCTTTCCTGGGGCACAAATTATTCCAGGGTAACTAATATCATGGACCACAGACATTAATCATTTATTCTGTCTTTCTGTCTTACATTCTGACTATTGAATTATCCTTCTTTATGTCGAGCTAAAATTTGTAGCTAAGCAGCTAATATTAATTGGTGTTGGCTTTTTCTTAGAGTCACAAAAATGAGTTTATTTTCCATGTAGTGACTCTTCATGAACACATTTGCCTTCTTTCTTCTATGTTCTGCCCCATGAGTCTTTCTCTCTTCCTAATCACATGATCTTTTGTTGTTGTTGTTATTCAACAGATTTCTTTTTAAGTTTTTAATTATGATAAATACACATAACATAAAATTTACCATCTTAATCATTTTTAAGCAAATAGTTCAGTAGTGTTAAGTTCAGTCACGCTGTTGTGAAACCAATCTCCAGACTCTTTTCATCTTGTAAAACTGAAACTCTGTACCTATAAAACATCAACCTCCCATTCCCTTTTATCCAAGCCCCTGGCAAACTCTACTTTGTCCATGAATTTGATACTCTAGTACCTCATATAAGTAGAATCATACAATGTTTGTTGGGTTTTTTCATGACTGAATTTTCTCACTTAGCAAAATGTCTTCGAGCAGTTTTTCTTTTTTTAAAAAAAGATTTCAAACCCCTCACTATCCCAGTCACTCTTCTAAATTCCCTCCTGTTTGTTCACATCCCACTGAAGAAGGTAAGGTCCAAACAGCATTTGTTAATCCATGTATAGTCTGAGAGACTGGGAAGAGTACTCATTTTGAATATTCTATTTCTAATAAAGAATGTGTGAGATTTTTTGATTACCTCCTGCCACTGTTGACTCATATTGAACTTTACTATTGACTCGAACTCCTAAATCCTTTAAGCCACTTCCTCCCTGATGTCCCTCCCCCACCACTGAGCATCTCTAGGCACAAGGAACATTAGAAATTACATATTAAGGTCAGAATGAGGTTTTTAAAATCTGCACAGGATCTGCACGATGAATGCATTTTCTTATACAGTTTCTTCTATAATAACATTTCATATTTTCATTAAACTTTGGTTCATAGGTAGAATGAATGCAGTGACTTTGGGAGATAGAAAATAATAAAAATTATTAATATGCAGTGACCCTGTTCTCCAAATTTATATTCTATAATGATCTAGAATTACTATGCTGAACACTTTTTTTTCCCCCACTGAAGGCACAAACGTGAAATTGAATATTTTTTCTTCGCAAACGTACATTAGTTTGCATTTAACAGGCTAGCAGTCCTCAAAAATGCCAAGCCACACTTATATATCTATGATAAAATGGGTTGTGAACACAGATATAGGTCATTTGTTATTAACAACAATACTAAAGTTTATAGATGAGCTACCTTTTGTTAAAAATGAAGGTGGACCCAAGGCTATCTCTCTCACCTGCTTTCTGGTATGGAAGAGAAAGTGTTGAGTTGTAATTCATTAACTGAGTGGAAATTGTACATAATTAACAACTTTCCCCGTGGAATTCAACAGTTATTAATGTCCTGATAATATGTGAGGGGTTATGAATCATTTAAATCTTTGTAAATTGCAATTTTAATTATTATTTTTTAAAAAATCTAACAAAAGGTAAGCTTATAATAAAGGAGAAAGTCAGGATAAAGTGTGAATAAGAGTGTGAATCTTAATTTTACATTATATCTGTGGGACTATTTAAAAGTGCTTTAGGTCCCAGCTATTCTTTGTTTGCTTCAAGAAGGTCTATACAACCATGTGAACATTGTTACATATGTCAAAGCTGAAAAAAATTCTGAGACCCACTAATGCAGGCAATTAGGATGATGCAAATCTGGGAATACAAATATATATATAAAATGACAACTTATACATGCGTGAGACTGTGTTTTATGAGATACCTGAAGCATTAGTGTTTAGGCAAGTAACTACCTTGTACTGGTCAAATTCCCTAAGAATGTAATTTACTGGCCAATGTTAGGGTAGAATTTTTGTTAAGTAGTCATTAAATAGATTGCCTTTTAACCTGTGAAATATTATTAAGTGTTGATAGTATTAAGTTTATCTTTGAATTGGGAAAGTTGCTCAGCATTTATAGTTTGCTGATAGCTTCCCTACAAATACATCTATAGCTTCTTTAAAGCCTTATTGGACTTTCAAACAATGTTAGCAACTTCAGAAAACACATATTACTCAGACACAATAAATTTGCTAATGAAAAATTTATGTATTCATTTATCAATAAACAGGGACAGAGAATTATTTTTTACTTTTTTTTTTGCTGAGAATCATGTAAAAAGTGTAGTCAAGGGGCTCAAATTGTGTTTATGACAGAGCATTTCTTATTAGTGTTACATGACTATAATTTTCATAGTTTAGGGTTTTATTTTCTGATCTTTATACTTCACTGAAGTCATATTTTATTGATAAAAGGTTTTTCTATTTAATTATTCTATTTAAATTGCATAGCAATCTCATTATTCTCTTAAGATGAATATAGTTTTTTCTGCTGCTTCTGGTCTTCGTTCTTTCGCTTTGTGTATTCACTTACGCCCAGTTGTTTTACCCCACTGCTTTATCATTTAGCTCATCACTGCACATGCTCTCTTTAGCCCTTAGGATCTGTCATTTCAAAGTCTGAGTTGGTAGAATTTAGCTTGCTACTAAATGAGTGAAAATTAACTCACTCATTCACTAAATGTCCCCAGATTTTGTTATTGTGTAGCATGGTTTCTGTGTGACACCATTTGAGGTTCTCTAGGCTGTTACCGAAATTTTTCTTTTAAAAATATTATTCCCATTTCACTAACCACACTCTGCATTGCTGGGCTGGCTGGACTTACGGTATGCTGTTAGCAGTGCCCCGAAGGAGGTTTATCACTCGTCCCTTTCCCCTTCTGCTGTGCTTGGTATCTTCCTGCTGTCTCTGGACTATTCCCGCCTGGAATCTCTGCAGTCAGTTCCGCTCGTAATTGCTCCCTTGACACTTCACTGTGCTCTCTTTTCATTTTGCTCTTCCCACTTTCTCTTTTTTCATTTCTCTCTTTTCATTTTGCTCTTCCCACTAATCTGGCTTCGGCGCTGAAAGGCCTGACTTTTATAACTAACCATTGTTAAAAAGTTCAATGGATTTCCTTCCTTATGGTTCTTGAAACAACCAACCATATGTCACCTGTGATGTTCCATGTTTAACTTTTAGCAGCTAATATCACCAGTGACACTGATTCATGCCATCTTCTGTCCATGTCATTTTCAGTATTTTTGGTTCTTGTCCTCATGCTTGCCCTGACATGGACACATAATGGCTGCGGCAGCTCCAGACATCACACAGCAATCTCCCATATCTGGAAGACTATGGCTTTATAAGAGCAAAGTAAACTCTCTTATAAATTAAGCCAGCAGAAATACCCTCCCATCTCAATGGCCAGAATGGGATTGTTGGACCAATTCTGAAACCAGTCACTGGGGGGAGGAATGGAGTGGCCATGATCAGCTTATATTAAATAAGAAAGACTTTTCTCCTGAGTTGCAGAGGGACCCATCTTCACCTAAGACAAGCTGATACAGATTCTTGTGCAGAATCGAATTTCTGTTAGCATGAAGAAGCCAGGGGTGGGATTGGTCATTGGGTAGATCACAACCACATCTGCAACAGGAATAAAGATATTGGATTGTACATGTAGGAACTGGGGCCAAACAGCTAAAATCAGACTTGAGGAAATATACTATCCACAAGGCCTTTTGTCAGGCCAAACTACCAAATTGTCTTTTTGATTCCTGTAGCAATCGTTGACATAACACTCATTAACACAGCATATCTGACCTTTTGGAGTTAATTTTCCTATGAAGTCTATGTTCAGTGTCTGCAGCTAGATGAGAGTGGTGGATAGTATTCTGGCGTGTGGAAATCAGCAGAAGAACAATGTAGGGATTAAAATCCATAACGATGTTCCAACCTCTGTCAGAATTCCACATGCAGAGCAGAGACTGGCTCTGAGCACAGGATGAGGTCAACTGACTCGCCTTCTCATCCTCTATCCAGAGGCTGCAGACTGCCAGCTGTGAGTTTGTTGAGTCCGCAGACATGCTTTGTTTCAATAGTACAATGTTTATGAAAAGTATTTTGAATACTTATTTATATTTAAAAACAGACATTATATAAAAATCCTGATTTCTCACTTCTCTTGAAAAACTGATGCCATAACACAACAGGGTTTGCATCCTTCGGGGCAGCACTTGTCTTGGGCTGCCCAGTGCTGACTTTTTTTAAAACGAAGCCTGTGCTCTCCCGTCTGCACGTCTCCCAGAACCGTATTCTCTTTACACTAAGAGCATTGCACCTATTTACGCTACCAAATTTATATTTGACTCTTCTATTCCACATCGTTCTGTACATTACTGCCATATTAATTTTTTAAAAACATTCTTCTTCACTACACTTTTGATTGTTTCTAGTTGTCTTTAAATAAGCTTTTCAGCCTCTTTGGTAGCATTTTGTCCTACCACACACATGGAGATTTGCTGCCTCCATCGCATAAACCGTTACCGTGCCATTCCTCAAATGGTGATCTCCCCACTTGCTTCCATGCTTTTCATGAGAAAAATTCCATGGCCTGGACAATCTCTGTGGTAGGCTGAATAATGTCCCCTCTTCCCCAAATATATCCATCCTAAACCCTGAAACCTGTCAATATGTTACCTCATTTGGTAAGAGGGGATTTTGCAGATGTTATTTAAAAATCCCCAGATGGAGAGATCAAAGTAAAAGAAGGTGATGCCCTTAGGAGCTAAGGAATGCCAAGATAGGCAGCCTTTAAAAACTGGAAGAAGCAAGGACTGGCATCCCCTGGAGCCTCCAGAAGGAACCGGCCCTGCTGATACCTTGAGATTACTTTCCTAAAACTTATGTTAGACTGCTGGTCTCCAGAGAGTAAATTCATGTTATTTAAGCCACTAAATCTGTGGTAATTTTTTATTACAAGAAAAATTGCTATTAATTCCCTCAATATCTTTGTTTATAGATAATGACCTTCTCCTTGAAAGGATGTCAAAACAGTGCACATTCTCACACCTATTTTAAGTGTCTTCGTTCCCCTATGAAGTTGCAAGCTCTTTGAGAACAAGCCTTTTGGTGATTCCATGTGGTGTTTTTCCCAGGACATATTAAGTGCTTGAACACAGTTAATAGTTAATAAATATTTGTCAAGAGAAAGAAAGAAGGGATGAAAGGGAAGACTAGGTATATTGGTGGCTAGAACGGCCTTGAGGAACAATTGTAGGTGGTACAGTATTTTATGTCTTGATATCTTGGAGTGTTAGTGCATCCAGATTACTTGCACTGGCCTGATGAGCCTAAAGGAGGAGAAGTGAGAAGGAAGGATTGGGGAAAGAGATTAAAATGGGAAGAGTGGATTTCCTCTGTTTCTCCTTTCGTTTGGGTGTGGTATATGGATCATGAAAAACCTACATTACCTATTGGAGCACCAAGAGAAGCAATTTGGCTCAATGTGTTTTAAATTCTATTTCAGTTGAGGGCTCCTTTGAGATGAAGTGGATTATGGCATTTTAAAGGCATTTTTCCTTGTGGGACCTTTGATGCAGAATGCTATTCCACTGTAGAAGTCATAGATTCCCTTAGCAAATGAGGTCGAGATAATTGCTCTTTGTTTTTCTGACACACATTAGAGTAGGTTACAGCTGTCTAAATGGACAATGTGTTATTTCAGTGCAACCTAGACTTTGGCATCCAGGCAGAAAGTCTCCAGGGAAGGTTACGCATTTGCATAATGTGGCTGAAGGTTTGTGCTCCTGTATTAACTGACAGAGATGAGCAATGACAGGATGCCAGACAGCTGCACTGACGACAGAGCCTCTGAAAATAGAGTGCATACTCTTTCAATATGACGTCAGCCTTCAATTATAGGAAGGTGGGAAGATACCCAAAGGGAGGAGACAGGGAGAGGCGGGAAAAGGGGTACCAAGGAGCTGGGAACGTAGAGAGTCATGTTTGATCACTGAAGGAAGGAGGGAAGCTGATGTTTTAATTATGTTAGACTTTTGATAACAGAATGTGAAACTTGGCACAAATGGGTCAAACATTTTATATAATTAAAGGGTCATGAAAGAGAAGAGATAGGTGTGGATTAGTCTAAGAGTATTACCATTATTTTTCCATTCCATCTTGTGGATCACAACTTAGGATTTTGTTTTTTATAGGTGTAAGCAGAGGGAAATGTGCCCTGATTCTCTGGCCCTCTGTAGGTAGGTGCACAAAAGCAGTTTCTGTTTTTACTTCTCGCCCAGCTCAGTGAAGAGCTTGGCACTTGGTCCACCTGTGTGTAAACATTTTAGAGTGTGACATAGACATTACTTAAAATTTTATAAAGGAGATGATCTGTGTGTGTGCGTGGTGGTGGTTGGGAAGTGGTTATAAATCACCAAATCATCAGCTCTGTCTCAGCAACTACTAAACTTATATTTTCATATCCACTGAAACAAAGAACCTTAGTTTAATAGGGCCCACCACTTTTAGAAGGCAGGTGGTAATGACCTTCTGTTACTTAGGCATCCTTTTGAGAGTTACAGCCAACACCTAAGTAGCTCATTGTCTTATGCTAGGTTCCCAGAAGCAAACCCTGAGATGGGAATTCAAGTGCACGTGGTTTATTTAAGATGATCCCAGGAGAAACTAGAAAAAGAGTGAGGGAAGAAGAGAACAAGGGGAAGAAGCCCAGCAAAGGCATAATCTCAGGCGAAGTCCTAGACCTGACCTGATTCTACTGAGTATACATTATTCCTCATAATTTGTGACCTGAGTCAAGAAGC
>NW_011888823.1:6648615-6663241 GCF_000151845.1 Pteropus vampyrus
CCAGCAAAGGCATAATCTCAGGCGAAGTCCTAGACCTGACCTGATTCTACTGAGTATACATTATTCCTCATAATTTGTGACCTGAGTCAAGAAGCATGGCCTTTCATTGATCATTGTCCAAGAGCCAACCTGAAGGGTAATAAACTGTCATGTACAGTAGCCCCCCCTCATCCATGGGGGATACATTCCAAGACCTTCAGTAAATGCCTGAAACTATGGATAATACCGTATCTCATATATGCTATATTTTTTCCTGTACACACATACATTTTCACTTAAAGGAAGCACTTTATGGCTTCTCTTCAGCATATCCTAATTGCCAGCGTCACTACTCTTGCACTTTGGGGCCATTATTAAGTAAAATAAGTGTTACTCGAACACAAGCACTGTGATATCAATGCCATGGCAGTCAATCGGATAATGGAGCTGGCTCCTAAGTGACTAACGTGCAGGTAGCATATACAGCATAGATATGCTGGACAAAGGGATAATTCACATCTCAATGAAGCTGGATGGCAGATTTCATCAAGTTACTAAGAAAGGCATGCAATTTAAAATGTATGAATTGTTTATTTCTAGAATTTTCCATTTAACATTTTCAGATCAAGTGGAAATAGTTGTATTAGCCAATAGGAGTTCTAAATTAATATGGAACTTGCACAGAAGACTTTTCATGTGCCTTACTTTTTTAAAAAAGGGTTTATGGTATTTATTTGAATACAGGACATAAGCAATAAAGCAATGTGTCCCTAAAAATTTTTAAATTTAAAAATTAAAATTAATAATAATATTTTCAGACCATGATTGACCACGGGTAACTGAAATCATGGAAAATGAAGCCATAGATAAGGGGAGGTCACTGTACTTGAGGCTCTGTCGGGGCAGGCAGGGGACTTCAGTAGCCAGAGTAGCATCCTTCAAAGAGAGGTGCACTGTGGGCTCTGAAAGACAAGTGCACATTAAAGCTGGGGTGAAGGGGCACAAAGAAACAGGAAGAGGTATCCAAGAAGATGCAGGCTGAACACTGACAGTGTTCGAAGTATTCTTCCCAGAGAGTGCCCTTTGCAAGAGAAATTTTTGATTAAAACATCTCTTCCCGCTGTCTTATGTTTATTGCTGTCCACCCAAAGATTTTCTTGTTCTTGGTTATTATAATGAGAATTAATCAAGGCAAATTGCCTTTTTAAAATGGCAGAGAGTAGGATAGGCTATACATGTCAAAAATTTGCTGTCTGCATGAACTCTTTATCCTCTTGACTCCATTTGAATACTTTGCCCAAACTGACTTCCTGGATTCTGATGCAGTGCCTGCATGTGACTTAGTTGTGATATTTCCGATGTTTTTCTGGTTAATCTATAGCGTCACTGCTTTTGAAGCGACACCTTCACAAAATGCTTTCTTTTTGTGATCTCTCTAGATTGTAACTCTGTTCTGAATTACCGAGTTTTATTCTTCCCTTGTTAATGATAAAAGCGACAGCTACCATTTATTGAGTGCTTCTCAGACAATTGAGATATAAATTCTCACCTGGACCCTAACAATGAGTATTATTATCTTCCTCTTATGGATGAGAAAACTGAGGCTAAGTAGAAAAAAAAAACTTTCTCAAGGACCTTTCTACTTTTTCCACATGATATATTGGATTTAGCATACCCAACGACTTCATACTTCTTCCCCCTCATATCATTACTTAGTGTCTCCCCTGGACAACTGGCTTTTGAATTTTATATAATCGAGGTAAATTAAAGGCAAATACCTATTTGTTTTCATCAAGGTCAATGGTAGGTTATCTTTTTTAGTGAGGCCTGCTCATGCATGACAATCTATTGTTAGACTCCCTATATATGACTGTCAACTAACAGCAAAAAAGATAGCTGTTCTTTTTTTTGCAGCCTGTTTTTTTTTTTTTGAATTGATCATTTCTGTCCTCATTAGAGGCTCTCAGAATACCAAAAAGTTGTTTTAAAAATCACTCGGAATCCAAAGAGCAAGCAAAAGCACATTTTTATGTATTCATAATAAGGCTAGCTATATTAGTTAATAAACAGCACTATATAAACAGAGTGATTCCTAAACTGTCCACACTCATGAATCCAGTGATGTGGAAGGCCCCTGGGAGCTTGACATTTCTATGGCATCCTGACTCCGGAACCTCTATTGAGAGGTAAATGCAGGGAAAAGATCGTCTTCATTGGGACCAGTCTTGCCTGCTTTTATTTTCTTTTCAAAGTCTAGATTCAGCTAGTTTTAGGTTACTTTTATTTTTATTTTTTTCAAAATCTAGAATGCAGTTTGGTCTCTCAAAGCAGCAATGTTGTTTACCACCACCTCGTGATGATCTGGTTATCAATTGTGTAACAAACTGCCAAACTTAATGGCATCTTTAAGAAAAGATGTTATATCTCATAATTTCGTGGGTCAAAGATTTGGGCAGAACTCTCTTGAGTCATTCTTTTACACCATGTCATGTTAATTAGGGTGACATAGTGGTCTCCAGTTAACATCTGGGCTGTTGAAATAACTTAATGGTTGGGTTGAGGTGAAGAATAAATGCAACCAAAGTGAGAATTAGTAAATTGGAAGACCAGATGGAGGGACTCTCTGTGAAGGCATCAGAAAAGGTAGAAAAGAAAAAAGAAAAGGAAAAGTTAAGAGACATCATAGAGGTAAAAATGTCAAGCCTCTTTAATCTTAATCCCAGAAAGAAAAAAAAAAAAGTTAACAGAAGGGAAAAAATAGCTAGATAGATAACCATGATACAAGTTTCGCAAACAAAAGCCAATGGCATTAGTCTGCAAAAGATAATAAAACTAAGTAGGAAATATAAGAAAAGAAGAATATAAGAAAATAAGATACTTTTCATAATAACAAAAGAAACTAATTTTTTCAGGAATAAACAACATAGATCTTTAAAAAGAAAAAAAAATTTAATTATTTAAGTTAGTAAAAGTAGATTTTAACTAAATCAAGGGATAGTGTATTCAAGGATGAGATTATAGAGAACTCAGAAAGTAAAGAGAACTAAGAAAGTATAGAGAACTAAGATAGTAAAGACTTCATTTATTTCCCAAATTAATCTTAAATTCAATGCAATTCCAATTAAAATTTTAGAGGATGATTTTATGAAAATTGAGAAACTGATTTTCTAAAATTTATATGGAGAAATGAAAGTCCATGAAAAAATATAAACTTTCTTAAGAACAAAATTGAGGGACATGTCTTTTTTAAAAAATTATTTTCATTTACAGTTGACATAAAATATTAGTTTCAGGTATACAACATAGTGATTTGACATTTTATACTTTACAGAGTGATTCCCCCATAAGTCTAGTACCCAACTAACACCACATATAGTTATTACAATGTTATTGACTATTTTCCCTGTGCTCTACTTTACATCCTTGTGACGATTTTAATAACTGGTGATTTGTACTTCTTAATCCCTTCACTTTTATTGCCCAGCTCCCCAACTTTCTCTCCCATCTAACCACCAAATTGTTCTCTGTATCTATGAGTTTGTTTCTGTTCTCTTCATTTATTTTGATTTTTAGATTACACATATAAGTAAAATATTGCAGTATTTGTCTTTCTCTGTCTGACTTATTTCACTTAATATAATACCTTCTATGTTCATCTGTGTTGTCACAAATGGTAAGATTTCATTCTTTTTTATGTCTGAGTAAATATTCCATTGTATATATGTACTACATCTTTATTCATTCATCTATTAATGGACGTTTAGAGTGCTTCCATATCTTGACTATTGTAAAAAATACTGCAATGAACATAGAAGTGCGTATATCTTTTTGAATTAGTGTTTTGAATTTCTTCAGATAAATATCCAGAAGTGGAATTAACGGGTCATATGGTAGTTCTATTTTTAATTTTTTGATGAAACTTTATACTGATCTCTGTAGTAGTTGCACCAATTTACAATCCCACCAATAGTGTACGAGAGTTCCCTTTTTTCCACATCCTCATCAACACTTGCTTGTTGATTTATTGAAGATAGCCATTCTGAGAGATATGAGGTGATATCTCATTGTGATTTCGATTTGCATTTCCCTGATGATTAGTGATGGTGAGCATCTTTTCACATGTCTATTGCCCATCTGAACGTCCTCTTTTGAGAAATGTTTATTCAGGTCCTCTTCCCATTTTCCAATCAGATTGTTTCGGGGGTTTTTTGGTATTAAGTTGTGTGAGCTCTTTGTATACTTTGGATATTAACTTCTTATCGGATGTATCATTGGCAAATATCTTCAGTGGGTTATCATTTCATTTTGTTGATGGTCTCCTTCACAGTGCAAAACTTTTTAGTTTAATGTAGTTCCTTTTGTTTATTTTTTCTTATATTTCCCTTACCTGGGGAGACATGTCCAGAAAAATATTGTGAGAAGTGACGTCAAACAGTTTACTGCTCTTCTAGGAGTCTTACAATTTCAAGTCTTACATTTAAGTTTTGAATCCATGTTGAGTTTATTTTTGTATGGTGTAATAAAGTGGTCTAGTTTCATTTTTTGCATGTATCTGTCCAGTCTTCCCAACAGCATTTACTGAAGAGACTGACTTTACCCCATTGTATATTCTTGCTTCCTTTGTCATAGTTTAGTTGAGCATATAGGCCTGGGTTTATTTCTGAATTATCTATTCTATTTCATTTATCTATGTGTCCCTTTTTTAAAATTGCAATCATTGACAGAAGAGTCTTCTCTAAAAACTGGTCTTAATATAAATGTTGATTTAATCATGAACCCTAAGAATCGAACAACTTCGTTTTCTCTCTGTTGCACATCTTCACTTTTCATTGCCTTTAACATACTGTCAAACAAGAAACCAAAAAGCCACTCAAGTGTGAAGTCACACCAAGTCTGTATTTTCTCCTAATGACTCTGCCGTCACCTTGCATTTAGAAACTTGGGTGTTGACTGACATGTGTGCCCAGAACCTCTTCTGATGAAAGCCCATTGGCAACTATTTTGGGAAATATGAGATGATAAGTTTTCTTTCCAAATAGGAAATAGAGACAGAGAATCTGTTATTAATATTTGAGATTTTCAAAAATTTTAACACTACATACCAAAATGCCGATGATTTTTAAAAAGGCAATTGTTTGGCTTCAGGTTAGAGTCTAAAGAAATCGTACCAAAATAGAAGATAGTGAGAATTCTGGTCATATTTACTTATATGATGGAATTCTAACAAAGGGAACTTGATACCGCTTCTGAATAATATTCTGTTTGGGGATAGTTACATATAAAGAGGGAGGTTTGGGGACCAGCTATGTAGAGAGCAGACATCCAGAAACAATGTAGCTCCTGCTTTCATAACCCTTTAAATATCTCTCTTATTCCCCAACTCTCATCTCTGCCTTCACCCGTCAACACTGAGAAAGTGTTGAGGTCTATAGTTTAAGGTCTATAGTTTTCTCATTGTGCCTAATAATGGAAATCTGGGTTCCATAAAGAAGACAAATAACACAAGTAATAGAATTATTCTGCCTAAAAAATCCTTTATTTTGTTCTTGAGTATCTGTGTCTTTTGAGTAAAAGTAGCACTAAAAACTCATCTTCAGTGGATCCCAAAGATACTACATATCTGAAATGATGATCAAGTTATTTTGTTAAGAAAAACCTCAACAGCATATTTAGTTTTTATTTTTGAAAAAATAAAAAAAAATATATGCATATGTATTTATGTATACACACATGTATATACACACATGCATGTATCTACACAAGTTTGTACATATACATAAATTTATACATAAAACTGTGTAACAGAATCCATATGTGTGTACATATATACATATACATGTTTATGTATATGGATACACTTGTAAATATATACGTACCTATGTGTATATACACAGGTATATCTGTATATACATATGAACATGCAAGCATATGTGTATATACATGCAAGTACATATGTATGCACATGTATATTTATATGTACAGGTATATATGTACATATGCATACATAAGTGTGTATATATTGATATGTATATATACGTATGCATATAAATTCAAACTTAGATACTGATCTAAGCCCGTTTGGTCTGTCAGAGTTCTGTTTTGCAAGCTATCTGTAGCATCCAGTAGTTAGAGAGAGGTGAAGAGCTACTGGTCCAGGTTGCTTGGACCGGACTCTGTGCCTGTTGTCCTGCTGTTCCATTCAATTTAGTAGTTTCGTACCTTAAAAAGTGTCCTGGTTAGATGATTAATTATATAATTACCCTGCTTTGGACTCTTCCCTGAAAACCTCCTATGAGGTAGTTTATTACATTACAAACAAGCTTTAGACCCAATTCTGTCACATATAGAAACTTTAATTCGTAAGAGTCAAAAACTCATACTGCCTATTCTGAAATCTCTCTGTTCTTATAGGTCCTTTGCTAACACCTGGCCTAACGTCTTGTGGGTTCTCTGAGAATGTCTGAGAGTTCTCTTTAAGAAAAAATAATACAAAATTTCAAATGCAAAACTAGAGATAAAAATATTTATTTAGAAAGAAAAAAGAAATCACACGAAAGAATCATACATCTTTGTGCATTTGACGGATACCACAAACGACGTAAAACTGAGACAGACAATATAATCTCTTGCATGAGTCTTTGGACATTTCTTCATATTCTATATGTTATGTGAACATAACATAAATTATTTATATGTTCATTTTAACACCAGTATTTATCCTTTAAGGTTTACCTTTTTTTTTTTTTTGAGATTTTATAGGCTATTATAGAATTTATAATACATATTTTTAGTTTGAAGGGTTTATAGAATTTATAATACATATTTTTAATTCGCAGGGTTTACCTTCAAATTATTATAGCACTTCATATATAAGAACTTTAAATAGTGTACTTCCATTTTTTCTTCCTGTACTTTTTGCTTTATTGTTATTGCACCCCACAATATATTATTATTTTAATAAGTTAAAAAATTAGAAAATACAAGTCGTATATTATCTACATACTACCTACGTCCAGCTCTCTTCACTCCATTATGTAGATTTGAGTTTCCATGAAGTACGCTTTTATTTCGATCTCAAGAACTTCCTTTAATATTTCTTGCATACAGGTCTGTGAGTGACAATTCTCTTTTTGTTGTCTGATAAAAGCCTTTATTTTCCCTTCATCTTTAAAATATAATTTTACTGGGTATAGAATTTCAGGCTGATAGTTTTTTTTTTTTTTTGTCACTTTAAATATGTCATTATATTGTCTTTAGCTTGAAATAATTCTGATAAGAAATCAGTTTAATTTCTTTTTTGTTTTTCTTTAAGTAATATGTTTTTTTTCCCCTCTGGTTGCTTTTAAATCTGTCTTTTTATCTCTGGTTTTCAGCAATTTGATTATAATGTGTCTGCTTGGGGTTTGTTGAGCATAGGTTTATAGTTTTCAAGAAATTTGAAAAATTTCAGCCATTGAATTTTAAATTTCTCTTTCTCTACCCCCGTTGATTCTTGAATTTCAATATTTTAATTTCATGTATATTAGAACTCTTGATACTGTCCCATAAGTAACTGTTAATTTTTTTAAATTTATTTTTCTTTCTCTGATTCAGTTTGAATGATTTCTTTTGCTATATAGTCAAGTCAGTGTAGTATCTACTTTGATATTAAGCAATACAGTGAACTTATCCTTTTAGATACTGTACTTTTCTTTCTAGAGGCACCTATTCTTTGTTATAGGTTTCATTTCTTTTTTCATTTTGTTCATGTTTTCCTTTTTATATCCTAGAACATATATATAGTAGTTGTTTTAAAGATTTTTTTGTTTATGTGTTAATTTCGTTGTTTTTGACATTCAGTGACTTTTTCTTTTGATTTTTTTCTTTGTTATGGATCACATTTTTCTGCTTCTTTCTTTGTCTAGTAATTTTTGATTGGATTCCAGAAATTGTAATATTACATTATTAAGTATCAGGATTTTGTTATCTTTTTTAAGAAGAACATTGAATTTTGTTTTGTCAGGCAGTTGAGATAGTGTGATGCTTTTGAGCCTTGTTCTTAGCTTTGTTAGAATGTGCCTTGTGTAGCCCTTACTGTAGGACTAGTTTATCCACATTGCTTAAGCATGGCCCTCTGGGGTTTCTACTTTATCTGCCAGTGCTTCAGCAGCATCTCCACTTTTACACATTGAAATTTGGATGCCTCCCTGCTGTGTGAGCACTGAGAATTATTCGGCTTACAGTCACCCTGTGGTTTTTCTGACTCAAGAGGATGTCTATGCAGATTTCTTGAGCTCTTCCTCTGGGAGCACCCTCTTCTCCAGTATTCTGCCCTGCACATTTCATCTGCCTCCATGACTCTGATCTTTGTCTCTTCTACTCAGCAAGACCACTGTGGTTTTCTTGGGGTCCTCATTTCTGTGTTACTGTCTGGAAAAGTGCCACTAGGCAGAAAGTGAGGGCAATGAGTAGATTCACCATATTTATTTACTTTTTCTTAGGGTTCATTGTCCTGGGCTCCCTATTTTTCAGTGTCTGTAAACACTTATATTTAGTTTTCTAATTGTGTTGGGGGAGGGGAATCTGGTACTATTTAATCCATTGTGGCTGGGAGCAGTAGTCAAATCTATTAATCTTATCAATAAAAATATATTTAAAAAATATTAGATCACTACCAGCCTATGAATCTTTGTTTTATTCACTGATATTGGCTAAGTGCTAAAAATGCCTGTTATCATGTAGTTGCTCAATAAACATTTCTTAAATACATGAATAAATCAGTAAAATCTATTTTTTTAACTAACATGAACTTTGCTATTGTTCAGTAAGCAATACTGATGATGTGATTATATCAGTCTGTGAAATAGACTAATGATGTGATTATATTAGTCTGGGATTTTGATTAACATTTTAATGTTAATTATCATTAATAATTGTTTAAGTATATATTTCTGATTAAGACACTTTGAATATTAACTAACCCCTCTGGGTACAGGAATAAGTTAAAAGTTATGAATGTGCACATATATATCATATTATTTATGTTGAAGTCTTTTAAAGAAAAGTACAGATAATATGTAGCATAGAAAAGGTAAAAATTCTCCTTTCTGACCCTAATTCTTACTATCTTAATCCTGTTCTCCATAATAATTATTCTTATATTATCAGCCTATGTATATGCAAATTATGTATAAATGTCTAAACCCCCTTTTGTGCCACAAATGATTGCATTTATATCTATTAAACTGTATATCTATTAAGGAAACTTTTAAAAATCACCTCATTGTTTTAACAGTTGCCTAGTATTTCATTGAATAGATATATCATAATTTAAAATATTTCTCATTGACAGATATTTAGTTTTTACCCAGTTATTTGCAGTTACAAACAGTACTATAATCAAAAGCCCTATGTATGCATGTATGTCACATATGTTGCATATGTCAGTGTGTTTTCATGTTCCACAGGTTCCATCATACAATTACTTCAAAAGAGCAATAAAAACACATGAAACCAGATAATAAACAAGTAAGCCTTCAATGCAGTAGTCCTTTATTGCTACATAATAATTGCATCTCCCCAGTTCAAATTATTATAATAAGTAACTTCAGGCATACGAATTACTCCAAATCATTAACTCTGCTTTATAATATGCCCCTGCTTCTTCTTAATGGTCTCTGTGTAATAATATGTGGTATTACTATGGTAAAAGTCCTTTTTTACTAAAAAATGAAATTACATCCTTGCACTTTTTTGGTCTCTGATTTAGAAAAAAAACTTGAAACTTTGGGCCTTTTGTATATGTGTCTAAAAGGAAGGTGGGATGGGTGGGTGTTCACATAAATGAAGAGCCAAAATCTTTTTGCTTGTTCTTCATTTTTGTCTACTGTGTAATTCATTAAATTAGCTGTTTGCAGTCACGAAAGAATTGTATTTCTCTTGCTTTATTTTCTCATTAAGTTTTCTTGGGATGATACCTCTGACACAGGAAACTCTTGTTTGCAATTCTGAAACACATTTGTGTTGATAAAATTATGGCAACAAGTTTTTCCTGAGAAGATGAGGCACAAATATTCTTTTATACATTAAAAATAAATCTAACTCTCCCAAGGAAAAATTGTAGGTCATGAAATCCTTCCAAAACGTTTCTTGTTCGCCAATTAACATCTTTGCATACTGAAGAAATTCCCAGTGGAAGCCTAAAGATGTTATTAAAACAAAGCAGAAGCCTGGATTTTGTAAAGATTCTGGATAGACACATGAGAGCATGGACTGTGGAATAATTCTTATCTACTCACAATTAAAGGTCATTATGTATGACAGTGGAAATGTAAATTCCTTCAGGCTTTGATCCTTAATTGTTTTTTCCTTATCAACACCTGGAGGGTTCCTCAGACCTTGCACACTTTACAGCACAGCTTTACAACAACTACCCAAAACATTTGTATCAGGCGATCTTAGAAATGTCTTGTTAAAAGGGTGAAGAACCAGAGGGCCAATTCTCTGGGAGACAGCCTGCTGCATTTTGGATTCAGACCACAGCGCATCTTAGCAATGGGGACGGATATAGGATGGCTGCAGGATGAGGAAGGAGAGCTAGAGATCCAGATTTCGTGGAAGGCCAAGGGAACCACATAACTATGGGAAAAATAAGGTGACACTCCAGGAACGGCTTCTGTTGACCTTCCACTTTACTTTCACTGCCCTAGGGATTGTTGTAGACTGATTTGACCAGCACCGTGATGTTCAAATACTTGGAATATGCTGAACAAAACCTCTCTCCTGCTAGCCAGCTCTAAATTAGTGAGAACTATTAAAAAAAAGAAAGAAAAGAAAGAAAGAAAAAAAAAAACCTGACAGCAAACCATTGTTATTATTTAACATATATTGAATGTCAACAGTGTACTTGGTGCTGTGAAAAATGAGGAATATGGTACTGAGACAGCTTGATGAGTTGACATTGTCAAGTAAACAGGCAGCGAGAGCGTTTAGGCTATCCTTCCTTGTGAAAGAGACAAGACAGGTTTGCTGACTTCAGTGCTTTGATATTTTCCCCCTCTTCAATCTTTCATCGCTCTTCTTGGACTCTCATGTTGCACAGCTTGGTGGTTCTCAAATTTGGCTATATATTGGACTCATCCAGGGAGCTTTAAACAAATAAACAAACAAAAAAAAACGAATACAACCGCTGTCTGCTACTTAACCTCAAAGACACTGAAGTAATACATAGATCTAAGCATCAAGATCTTTAAAAACCCCCTATTTTATTCTCCTGTGCAGCTTAGGTTGTGAACCACTACATTGATTTTTTTCATTGTTATTAATGATGTCGTGTGTTTATTTTTAATCAACTGCCCCGATAGCACTACATTTGAAACAACCTTGGTCCCTATTCTCATTTTTTTTTTCTCCTCTTTGTGCCTTTTGAAAAAAAAAATAATTAACTGTATTAACCAACCCCTCTTCTGCTATAAATATTAATAAGAGAGGGCTTTTGCAGCTCTTCCATGGGGCATGTGCATTTTAACTGAAATCTGGAGATAATGTCGTGTCCCTTATCCAAAGCTGTAGATCTTATGGTGCATACTTTAAGTGAAATTTTGCAATAAAATCTCTACTTAGCTTACGAATCACATCCCAGCCCCTGGTCTGTTTGCTTGGAACAGGTAAATAAGAAATACCTCTGTGAAGGTCTCCATGTTGTGTTTCCCAAGCAGCTTCAGGTATTTGTTCTGAATCACAGGATGTCCCTTCTTTATCCTGCTCCTTTACACAGACCCAGGGAGCCAAGATCGGTACTTCTGATCCCTTAACTACCCACATCCTGCTTTTTTTTTCTTCCATCATTCGAAAAAACAATTAAGGATCAAAGCCTGAAGGAACTGGATCATTTGCAGGCATTGGGATACCATCAGAAGCAGCTATTTGGCTGGTGCACGAGCATCCTAAGATGACGCACATACTAAATGTAAGCTTATGTCTAACTCCCACGTTTCAGGAATAGGTTGGCACGTTAGTTACCTATTGCCGCATAACAAATTACCCCCAACTTTGCAGCTTAAAACAACAGACATTATCATTATTTCAGTTTCTGAGGGTCCAGAATTCAGAAGTGGCTTAGCTGAATGCTTCTGGATCAGGAATTCCCAGGAGGTTATAGTTAAGTTGTCATCTGCAGGTTTGACTGGAAGGTCCTCACTCATATGGCTGTTGGCTGGCCTCAGTTTCTTGCTGACTGTTGGTCAACAGCCCCTGTTCTTTACCACGTAGGATTTTCCACAGGGCTAGTCATGACATGGCTAAGTGGCTTAACCCTAAGTGCATGTCAGAGAGAGAGACAAAGGGAGGGGGGAACTGAAGTGCCTTTTATAATTAATCTTTGACAGAGTGACATATAATTTCTGCTGTATTTTTTGGTCACACAGACCGTGATACAGTGTGGGAGAAGACTATACAAGGATGCCAGTACGCGGATGTGGGATCATTATGGGCCATCTCAGAGTCTGACTACCATAAAGGGTTGGACTAAGCACAACAAGGTTTGTGTGAATTTTGGTGAGATTTATCACCTACTCCCATTAAGCATTCTACCCAGTCATCTAACTTTACCAGTCCCAGCCAACTAAAGGGGCAGGTGAAAGTCACTCTTCTCACAACTAAGCATTTCTTGAAGGGGGCTCTCTAGGATCCACAAAACCCATCCACTCTGATGGGCACTTATAAGACATTTAGCTTCAACAGCAGCCTTCTTCACCAATGATTGATGGGCAATGTTTAATGTTTATTATCTCTGTTCTGTTTTGGTTTATTTGAAATATAAATAAATATCTTATGCTTCACATCAAACCCTTACCCAAATGTTGGCTTCTGAATTTTCCTTATAATTGTACTGTATTATTTTCAACTCTAATCTACCACCGGAAAGTGGTAACAGATCATACCTTGCCAAAGGATTATGCTTGGAAAGGAAACTTGTTGGCTATCAACAGGTCATGATGACATCCTAAAGCTAAATTGTGGTCCCTCTAATGAACGTGACATTTTTGAGTAAGAGAAGATTCTTGAGACCTTTGACTCATACCATGGGACTTTTTGTTGTTTTATCATTTAATTTTTAATTTTTTAAAGAACGGTTTCATTGAAGCATAATAGATAAATAATGATCTGCACATACTTAAATGTACAAATTGATTAGTTTCGACATATATTTATACCCATGAAACGATTGCTAAAATCATGATAGTGGATGTGTTCATCGCCCTTTAAAGTTTCATAATGGTCTTTTGTAATCTCTTTCTCCCATCCTTTCTTGCCTCCCCCACCTCCCGCCCCTGCCCCGATTCCTCAGCAACCACTGAGTTTCTTTTTGTCACTATCGATTAGTTTGCATTTTCTGCAACAGAGTTTCTCAACCTCAGTACTATTGACCTTTCGGACCAGATAATTCTTTATTGTAGGGAACTGTCATGTACATTACAGGAGGTTTATCAGCAATCAGGTCTCTATCCATCAGATATGTGTAGCATCTCTGCCCCAGTTGTAAAACCCAAAATGTCACCAGACATTGCCAAATATTCCCTACGGAGCAAAATTCGACCTGGTTGAGAACAACTGTTCTAAAGTTTTATATAAATAGAGTCATATGGTATGCACTCTTATCTAGCTTCATTCTCTCAGCATAATTATTTTGAGATTCGTCTCATAAGGAAAAAGCTCTGAAAGTGAACGTTTTATCATCAAAGTAGATAGTATATAGAGTATTGGACAAGTAAGAGACAAAAGTCTTGGGTTCCAATTCTAGCATTTCCACTTACTAGCTGTTCTGTATTAATGATATAAAAATATCTGTCTTGCTTACTTTACAAAAATACTGTGAGGATCAAGTCTAAGCTATATATTCCATTAAAGTACTGGTGTTTGCCTTCATTTTGCAGAGTCTATAAAAACATAAATTATTTGTTTATCAAATAATCTATATTGTGTCATATAATTTAAAACTTTTAATAGAGTGCTTGCATTTATAGTATGTTCTATGTAATGTGACACAGAAATTAGTTTGTTTTCAAACAGCCTTCAAGACATTGCAATTAAGTAAAATAATAGAAATATAGAAATATGGATGAGGTGTAGAGGTGGCAGAGAAAGAAGTGATGGATTCATTCAAGAAAGCATTACTACAAAAGTTTGCTAAAGTACAGAAAATATAGGCTAGATTTTGAAAGATGAATGTGATCTTACTGGGTGGACATTGGAGAAGGGATTTCCATTAGAATGATAAACGTGGAAGAAGGAGGCATAAAATAGCATGGTGTATTTGAGAATTTAAGTAGCTTAATATTGCTGTAGTATAAAACAAGAGATTGGATCCAAATGGTAGAATATGAGCAATACATGAGAATCAATCAAGGAGGAAGTATTTTATCTTACTAATATGTTTGAACTTTATTTTACAAATAGCGGGAAGGTAGTGAAGAGTTGTAAACAAGAAATACAAACCGGTTAGTGTTTTGGAAAGATTGCTTTGGTTCTAGTGTGAAGAATTGATTTAAATGCCTGTTCTCATTACTGAAGACTAGGGATTTTTATTTCATCAATATTTTATTGTTTAATTGTCATAAATTAATATTGATTTGTGCAATTAAGTTTCATTATTAAATGGCAAAAAAAA
>NW_011888823.1:6664866-6669653 GCF_000151845.1 Pteropus vampyrus
CTGTCATGTACATTACAGGAGGTTTATCAGCAATCAGGTCTCTATCCATCAGATATGTGTAGCATCTCTGCCCCAGTTGTAAAACCCAAAATGTCACCAGACATTGCCAAATATTCCCTACGGAGCAAAATTCGACCTGGTTGAGAACAACTGTTCTAAAGTTTTATATAAATAGAGTCATATGGTATGCACTCTTATCTAGCTTCATTCTCTCAGCATAATTATTTTGAGATTCGTCTCATAAGGAAAAAGCTCTGAAAGTGAACGTTTTATCATCAAAGTAGATAGTATATAGAGTATTGGACAAGTAAGAGACAAAAGTCTTGGGTTCCAATTCTAGCATTTCCACTTACTAGCTGTTCTGTATTAATGATATAAAAATATCTGTCTTGCTTACTTTACAAAAATACTGTGAGGATCAAGTCTAAGCTATATATTCCATTAAAGTACTGGTGTTTGCCTTCATTTTGCAGAGTCTATAAAAACATAAATTATTTGTTTATCAAATAATCTATATTGTGTCATATAATTTAAAACTTTTAATAGAGTGCTTGCATTTATAGTATGTTCTATGTAATGTGACACAGAAATTAGTTTGTTTTCAAACAGCCTTCAAGACATTGCAATTAAGTAAAATAATAGAAATATAGAAATATGGATGAGGTGTAGAGGTGGCAGAGAAAGAAGTGATGGATTCATTCAAGAAAGCATTACTACAAAAGTTTGCTAAAGTACAGAAAATATAGGCTAGATTTTGAAAGATGAATGTGATCTTACTGGGTGGACATTGGAGAAGGGATTTCCATTAGAATGATAAACGTGGAAGAAGGAGGCATAAAATAGCATGGTGTATTTGAGAATTTAAGTAGCTTAATATTGCTGTAGTATAAAACAAGAGATTGGATCCAAATGGTAGAATATGAGCAATACATGAGAATCAATCAAGGAGGAAGTATTTTATCTTACTAATATGTTTGAACTTTATTTTACAAATAGCGGGAAGGTAGTGAAGAGTTGTAAACAAGAAATACAAACCGGTTAGTGTTTTGGAAAGATTGCTTTGGTTCTAGTGTGAAGAATTGATTTAAATGCCTGTTCTCATTACTGAAGACTAGGGATTTTTATTTCATCAATATTTTATTGTTTAATTGTCATAAATTAATATTGATTTGTGCAATTAAGTTTCATTATTAAATGGCAAAAAAAAAATGACTTCTTAAAAGAGAGAAGTAATTCCTTAGCATAATTTTAATTTACAGGGCCAGATAAATATATGAAAACTTTTTTTAAATGGGGCTTTTGTTCAGTAATGACAGTTTGAAACTATTTTTTGCCCACATTAAAACATTAATAGTCCCCTGAGGCTGAAGTGCAATTGGAAGCATGAGAAACAATAAGCAAAACAGCTCACAACATAGTGAGCAATGGGAAGCCTTCTCTGGGGAGAGGAAAAAGGGCAAGTTGCCCTTTAGAAACGAGACTCGCAGCCTATTCTGTATTGAAGAGGGAAACAGGATTCATGAGCCACAAAACTCTGTGTCATCATTTCATAAAGGTAAAATTTGTGTCATCATTTCAAAAAGGTAAAATTTTCAACTAATAGGGATCCTTAATATTTTATCCTCCTGGGCAGATATTGAGACACCTTTATAAATCTCTAATGTCCTCTTGTTCTGGACAAACACTGTGACCCTTTACAGGTCCCAAAGGTCTTCCTGTACAATTCTGTGAACCCTTTTAAATGTATTTTATCGATACTTTTTTCATATAGCCTTGGGTAGTTTCCTAACTTGGAAGCACACATTTCACCCTTTCCTATTGAATGTTATAAGATCTAATTTTTTTCATCTGACTATCATGTTACCCACCCACTCTGCTGACCACAAGGAAATCTTGGAGGGTCTTAAATTGTGCTCATGTACCAACCAAATCTTGTCATGTAGACATGTTAAGGAACTAGATACACTGGTCTCTTTTTTCAGTGCTCCTTACTTCCAGCAGGGCAGTTCTTGTAAATAGTATGTTCTGTTTTTATATTCTGAGCTCGAATTGATTTTTCTACAACAGTACCAATTTAGTCCATCACACGTAGGGACCTTTATTCTCCTGGAACAGAAAGCTGGATATTGGGAAAGTTAAGCAAGACCAGAGGAGGGAAAGTAGGATAGGAGAAAAAGTTCTGCATATCTAGGAATGAAACTTAGCCAAGCCAGACTCCTGGGCTGCCGAGGGATATTCCTGGAAACTTGATGTTTTCAAAGTCAGTCTCACAATAAATACTTAAGGTCAGGGTCATGTTGCATATTTCTTTGCACCTGATAAATACATAAACACACTCTGGAATAGGCAGAAAGGAGAGGGGACCAAGAGGATATAAAAATTGCCCCAAGAAAATGCAGAATTGAGGACATCGAAGAACATCATCAGGATAATGAAAAGACAACTCACAGAATGGAAGAAAACATTTGCAAATCATATATCTGATTAGGGGCTAGTATTCAAAACATATGAATAGCTATTTTAACTCAATAATAAAAGAGAAATAACTTAATTGGAAAATGGGCAAAGGATCTGAATAGACATTTCTCCAAAGATCTATGAATGACTAACAAACACATGAAAAGATACTCAACATCATTAGTCTTTTGGAAAATGCAAATCAAAACCAAAATGAGATGCCATTTCATACCTGGTAGGATGGTTATAATAAAAAAAGATGGACGATAACAAATGTTGGAGAAAATGTGGAGAAATTGGAATCCTTGTGCATTGCTGGTGGGAATGTAAAAGGCAGCCACTTTGGAAAACAGTCTAACAGTTTCTTAAAATGTTAAACATAGAGTTACCATACATACCCAGCAGTCCCATTCTTAGACATATACTTAAGGGAACTAAAAACATATGTCTACACATAAACTTGTCCACAAATGCTCATAGAAGCATTATTCATAATAGTTAAAAGTAGGGGGAAAAATGTCCAGCTACTGACAACCAGATAAATAAAATGTGATATATCCATACACCAGAATATCACTGGGCCATGAAAAGGAATGCAGCCGTACTGATATATGCTAGCCACGACATAGATAAACCTTGAAAATGTTATGCTAAGTGAAAGAAGCCAGTCATGGAAGACCATCTATTATACAATTCCACTAATATCAGATATTCAGAATAGGCAACTCTATAGAAACAGAAAGTTTAGCGGTTACTTGGGATGAGGGGAGGGAGAATGGTAAGTGTATGTTAATGGGTACAAAATTTGTTTTTGCAATAATTAAACTGTTCTGTGACAAGATTATGGGGGTACACAACTTTGTAAACATGCTTAAAATCACAAAATTGTACACTTTCAATAGGTAAACTTACATAATGACATCTAAATAAAGTTAAGAAACAAAAATGAAAAATATATAATTATACTATATACTCTGCCAGCTTACTTTTTCACCTAACACATCTTAGAGTGGTTTCTTTTTTTTTTTTTTTTCTGTATAGAACATACAAAGCTGCCCATGTTTTTAAATAGTTATGTAATATTCCAAATTATGGGACAGCTGTTTCTTATAATTTGAATTTACATTACAAACTATCCTAAAGTTAAAAGCTGCCTTATTCTTGGCCTGTCCATATCCTGCAAATGACCATAATTAGGGTAGGGAAAGCATTTAGAACTGGTAGAACGGAACACTGGGAAAAGAGGTGAATATGTTTGAATAGGTTTTGCTTTTGTTGTTGAGGACTGGAATTCTGGAAAGAAGATGAAACAGCTACAGCCCAGTCCTTGCTTCCTGAGCACCTTTCCTTGTCTTGCCCTGTAGTTTTTCAGATATTAAAATTGGACCACCAGGACTGCCCCCAATGTGATGAATTGCTTCAGAGTAAACTCAGTGCACCTGTGTGACTGACACTTTGGGTTTTGATTAGCTCTGCTTTGCATTTCTTTGTGGAAGTCTATAGGTCTTCAATATTTTATAGCTTATTTTAATATTTTTTATTTCTTTCCTATCTCATTCCTGCAAGTTTATTTTTATTCATAATGAGTACTTGAATGAGGTAATTATTCTTCCTTTCATAAATATTTAGAAATATATTTTGCTGTTGGTTTCTGATAAGTCCTTTTGTCAGGTTAATGATATTTCTTCTATTTTTTGATGAATATTTTTTTTTCTTGAAAATCAGGAATGAATGTGGAGTTTTACTTCATTCGTGGGGACATCTGTCATAATGATTGTATATATTTATTTTTTCTACTTTAATTTGTTCATGTGGTGAATTGAATTAATGCATTTCTTAATCTATTTTCAATCATTCATTTGGCATTCACTTCACACATATTTATTTAGTGGCTTCTACATGACAGATGCTATTCTGAGCACCAGCGATACAGTAAAAAAGAAAACAGACATTATTCTTTGAAAACACTGCTAAGTACAATCTGCAAACATTCAATTTTTTTTTTGCATTTAGATTTTAGAATCTATCTCAAGAAATATTCAAATGTTCACACAAAGGTCTATGGTAAAGGATGATTATTACATCATTGTTTATATGTCCATCCACAGGAGAATGGTAAAATATAGTGTTCCTCCACAGGATAAAGAAAATATGGTCATTCAAAAGAGCCACATAGCTCAGTAAACACAAATGTGAAAAGATAAAAAAATCAAGTTTTAGGATTTATGTATATGCAGTATTATGTAATTTTTGTAAAAATTAAACCTTTCTGTGGGCATAAAGAAATATCTGAAAGAATAGGAAACCAACTATTAACAGTAGATTCCTTT
>NW_011888823.1:6670638-6691175 GCF_000151845.1 Pteropus vampyrus
TACATGACAGATGCTATTCTGAGCACCAGCGATACAGTAAAAAAGAAAACAGACATTATTCTTTAAAAACACTGCTAAGTACAATCTGCAAACATTCAATTTTTTTTGCATTTAGATTTTAGAATCTATCTCAAGAAATATTCAAATGTTCACACAAAGATCTATGGTAAAGGATGATTATTCCAATATTGTTTATAAATCTTAATATGTCCATCCACAGGAGAATGGTAAAATATAGTGTTCCTCCACAGTATAAAGAAAATATGGTCATTCAAAAGAGCCACATAGTTCAGTAAACACAAATGTGAAAAGATAAAAAAAATCAAGTTTTAGGATTTATGTATATGTAGTATTATGTAATTTTTGTAAAAATTAAACCTTTCTGTGGGCATAAAGAAATATCTGAAAGAATAGGAAACCAACTATTAACAGTAGATTCCTTTGGAATATAGAATGAGGACTGATTTTTATTTTTCAGTGTATAACTTTTGCATTACTTGATTTTTAAATTATTATTATGATTTGCAACAAGCAAGTCTTATTGTTGTAACTTCAAAAAGAGAAAAATTAATGCTAAAGCTTAATGACTGGAAGAAGGGCATATAAGGACATTTTGAATATAACTCCATGGGTTAATGTTCAATGGCAAGCAATAGAGCCATCATAGCTAGTTTTAACAAAATGGAATTTTCCTATATATTAGATGATATCAGAAAAGCAGAAGAAGCAGGTGGTAGGTAGAATTTCCAGGAATAACTTCCAGTCCCAGGTTAATACTGCCTCCTTTATGATCAGGACAGTTGCCACTACTATTGCCAGAAGCGGAAGTCAGGAATCTGAGGGCTGAGGACTGAAGAAAGACACTGCCTCTACTGTGATCTGCCACTATCTGCACCACACAGCCTGCCTTCCTTTCAAATTCTAGCCGGGCATGAGGGCATCTAATTGGCAGAACCCACCTCTCACCTGGACTTCGAGTTGCAAAGCAGTCTAACAATATTATTCTCAGCTTTCCAAACACTGCAGTATAAGAAAATGTACCGGAAGGAGGCTGGAATGGATACGAAGCAGGCAAGCCACAACATTATCTGCCACAATGAGCAAATCGCACATTGCTATTCAATTACAATAAATGGCTATTTTTCCAACAAGCCTGGAAAGATTATTAATTCACTGGCAAAAAATTTTTTTGTATTATATAACTGTGTGTTATATACGTATTGTATATTATATATTATTTACATACATATATAATGCATACATATACCTATATATATGTATATAATAGAAAAATGAGAAAATAAGCATCTATAAGAAAAAGAATCTCACCATCTAATGTTAATATTATGATGTATGACCTTTCAAGCACCTACACACACAGTCCCTCCCACCCTTACTTTAAAAATAATAGAGTTATATCACACATCGACAAAATCTGTTTTGAATGTGTAGCAAAGCTTTATGCAATGTTTAAAAAGTAAAGTTAATTAAAATCATAAAACACGTATTGACTTAATAACTTAATTTAAAAACTCATTGAAGTACCAGACGCTGAGTTTAAAAAAATGAAATTAACTTCTAAATCACTTTCATCAAGTCAAAAATAGGCAAGCTATCTTTTATTCATTTTTCATGAACTCTAATTTTCTACTCAAGATTTGCTTTAATCAACTTTTTAAAAAATTTTTTGAAAAACATCTCCCTTAATACCTTTCTCCCCCAGTAGTTAAGAAATTCTCTACTGTCCAATTTTAAAACAATGGAAAAAAACTATCTAGACTCGTCGTTAACCGTCCACATGACCCGCACAAGATATCAAAGCTCTCAGCACCTTTGTTTTCATCTTTGTAGAGAGAAGAAATTGAACTAGACTATGTCTCGGGTCCAGATCTGTGAGACTGAACATTCCATGGAGAAATTATTATCCTTAGGTAAAAGTTTCAGTCTGCAGAGCCATGGTTTTGATTTCCAGGCTGCTTTTCATGGACCAGGTGACCTTGAGCTCATTATGAACTGCTGGATGTCTGCTTTTATGAATCTAAGCACCGAGATTAAAAGTAGTTCCTATTTACATCCTGGAGTTTGACGAGGGCTGCCAGCTCCCTTGCAGCAAATGTCCCATATACATATTATAACTAATTAAAGTAAGGATAGTAATGTGCTTCAAGAGATAGCTAAACAGAGTTCTTTAATTTCACTGTAGATTTTAATCTTGAGATGACTGAGATGCAAAATCAACAACGACAAAATTTTAAGATAACAAAAGAGCATAGGAATTTATTTTAAATAATGAATGGTTTATAGGACCATTTTAAATGAAAAGTTTACCTAGTAATATATATTACTCTATCCGTAAAGCTATCAATCTAGTGAATTATATTTTGTATATCTACACATATTTGGAAAGACTTATACACGTATGTGCTTATCTCTGGGGATAAAATTACAAGCGATTTTCTGATTTTTCCAAGTAATTAATTATTTTTTTACCTTTAGTGAGCACATATATTTTTATATCTAGGAAAAATACAATTAAGCATTTTTTTAAATTTATGTTTTAATGTAAGTTGTTTTGTTACATATGTTCTGAAGGTATAGCAGATGGTGGTGGGGGCGTAACTAAGGAGAGAGAATATATTTGTTAAATTATCCTGAGAGAGAGAGAAAGAAAGAGAGTACCAGTGAGAAAGTTCAAGATCATTTCAGTCATTCCTGACTCTAACTTCTCACCAGTCAGATGACCTTAACCTTTCTTCGCACCTAGTTTTAGATTTAGCTGTAGGAATTAATGTCATCCTTCTCCCAAAACCTGTTTGTCTTCCTCAAGTTACATTTTCCAATCTTTCACCAAGTGAAGAGCTTAACTCATTTACTCTCTCCCTCATCTTCTTCATTCAACTATGATTTAATTTCATCCTGTTTAGCACTTGCAGTGGTGGGGCTTGGGATTGCCAAAGGAGCAGGGGGGACACAGTCTAAGATGAGGCTTTCTACAGATGTCACCAGGACTATTTCAGTAGACTCTTGTTTCTCACTGTCTCTAGTCCTGCACCCTATTCCATTTCACAGTCTCCTTTCCATTGTTTTCTGAAGTGCTGCTCTGATATTTACACTTCCTTGTTTAATAATAACAAATGCATCCCTAATACAAGGGGATGGGGGGTAGGTAACTCACCAAAACAAACAGTCTTTATGTAGATTTTCAAGGCCTTCCTTGCCTGTGCCCCAACCTATTTTTCCAACCTATGTTCTCTTCCTTCTAACAACCCCTTCCTCGCCTGCTGTTAGTCCCACTGTTGGACTGCCTTTCTCCATCACCTCCACACATCTACGTCCTTGTCATTTAGGACTCAGCTTAAACCCTTAGAAAGCCATTTCCAATTCTCTTCCTTATTGAACACTTTCTACCTCCCTTTCAGCTCCTGTATACTCCATCTCTTTTCTGAGGTACTTGCCACCTTCCACCGTGTATTGTAGTTAGTTGTATGTGCTCTCTGGAAGCCCAGCTACAAACACACCCTGTCTCTGAAATGACTTGGTATTTTCTATTTCAGGCTTATAATAAATATGTGCTATTGAAGAATTGGATCCAGCATTGTTTCTGTGTTAGATCCCACCAGGGTAGCTATCCAGTGGATGTCTATTGAGTTTTTGAGGAAAAATATTAACTTCCCCAGACCACAGAAGCACCATTTAGTATATGAAGGCTACAATTTATTAAATGATCCTCTACCAGACTCAGTTATTTTCTTGAAGATGAGTTGCCCACAGTCAACATTACACTGTCTTTTTGGGGGATTGTGAGCTCTTTCTTGGTATTAGCCCCTAAATCCACATAAGATGTCTCCAAAGCCAGAAAATGGTAATTTATCATGGCTTTTAAAATTGCAGGCAATAGAATACATTTTAAACTTCTTATCCCATCTTGCCCACTTTTCCTACTCTGCCTTTTGCCCCTCTGATTTATTTGTTTATACTTTTGTTTCTCGTACAATTTGGCTCTAGGCTATTTTTTAGAGTGATTCTGCTGGGGTAGCTGCCAACTTCTATTAATGACAAATTGAGAGCTTGGAAAGGGGAGGGAGGTGGGAGTTTGGTGGGAAAGAGGCAGGGGAGGCTTTTTTTTTTCCTGAGGAAGAGTTTTATCAAGGATAGTGGAAGACCAGACTGCCTTCCTCCATAGTTATGTAAGCCTTTTACCCCACCCCCCCATCTCATGTGGATACCCTGAATTGATGAAGGAAACACGAAATCAACAGATGACCATAAAATGACCAATATTAAATTTCTTCACTCAGCAACATGAAGTTTCAAAGTAAAAGACATATTCAAATAGGGAACATGAAGAAAATAACATGTCTTGAATAAACTAGGTTTATGACCTGAGATTTGGACCCATTAGTTATATATTACATATTTTACTCATAGATGATTTTGTTTGGTTATCCTGAGTCTGACAAATTCTGGTGTCCCTAATCAAGTTAAATTTATAGACTAAAGAGCTGTAATTAAGTCCCTAGGTAACGGTGACTTTGCCAGAGGTGTGCTGTCCTTGAAAACCTTTTCCAGTAATCTTTCCTCAATAAGACTGATTTTATCACCATCACTCTTTAAGTTACAATAGGAAATATTAATGGGGATAGAAATGGCATTTATGTAGGCATAGTGACATGTTATAGAAGTGGTTTTTTTTCTCATTATACATGTGGCAAATTTCTCAGAAGCTTGTAAATAGTTTATAATTACAAATGTCAAGAAAATTATCCTACAGTTGATTTATTTAAAAAATAATATTTAAAATTTTTGTTGAACAAATATATGCAACTCTTGCCAAATTGTTTCCCAAAATTAACACTAGACGATCTTAGGGGAAAAGAAAAACACTTATTTCTTCCTCTGATAACCAAATAATTCATGTAAATATAGGAAAATTACAAACAAAAATACAAAAAATAATTCAGCAATATGTTAAAGTGTTATTCCTTTTATCATTGAGTTTCAGTAGAAACTTTAAAGGCTAAGAAAAATACAATAAATTTCATGTATCCCACTAAGAGATGGAGGAATTTGCCAGCAGCTTTAACCCAGGGTGATCTTCCACCTGAAGAGCATAGAAGAATTCAGTTACTTCTTTCTCCCCTTGGCCGAGTGGCATGAGAAGTTTCAGAAGATCTACTTGGAGGACTTGACATTTATCCCCTGGAGTTCGGTGAACTCAGAACTGGGGGTTGGTTTTTCCAGGAGAAATCCCTAGAGGTATGAGACTGACTGAGAATGTTGAGAGTGAGCTGTGCTTCCTTTAAAGGTGGGGCAAAGGTGTTCCTTATTTATGGATCAGATATAGACCCCATTGAAAGGAGAAGCCTGGCATTGTATTAAAATAGACTCTATCAGAATACTATGTGAAGAGACAATATGAACCTAACCTGGATGAGGAGTGCTGAAAGTCTGAGGGAGTGGCAGAGGTGTGCTACAGGAGAGGCATTGAAGGTGTCAGACGCAACTATAGTCAGTGGACCCCAGAGATGAATCTCTGAGGACTTTGTAAAAGACCCCTAAGAAAGAAACAGTCATTTCCAAGGGCATTTCGCGAGGGCATCAATACCAGTTTACAGGTGAGCCATTCAAGAAAAATGCACCTTTACCTCTCCTCACCTTTCCCCCTCAACCAACCCTGAAGAGGTCACATATTTTAGATGGCAAGTTGTGGAGGATATATAGAGAGAAGGTGAGCTTTTGACCCCTTTCCACTGTGCAATCTTTGGTCTAAATGAGCATTACTGCTCATTATGGAAAAAGAGATACATTGGATAAGAATTTGGAGTTTTATTATTACAGCTGACTGGAGTTGTATGATTCTTAGATAAGACTGGACTTTTTATTATCCACAGAGGTTATTTCTTTACTATTTGAGTCACTAAAAAAAATTTGGGGAACTCTGAAATTTCGTCTAAGGAGCAGGGCACAGCAAATTCATACAGTGGATTTGTAGAAGCAATACTGAGAAAACACAGTTGGTTACACCTTGCTGTTATAGCAACAATCACCTGAGATAACCACTCACAGATAATGTTGGTTTATTTCCTTGTAGTCTTTTTTCTTTGCATGCATACATTTTGCAAAAACAGAATTGAGATTATACTATGTTGGTTACAGTGTATGATTCTCAACTATTTCCCCCGAATCTTTTACTAAAATCTTTTTTAAAAAGTCAGACAACAGTAGAAAAATCCTTTAAAAAATAAGCTGAAGTGAACCTGGAAGAGGTAAGGCAATTTAATGCTATTAATTTTCTGTAAAGGTCAAGGCAACTGTGTAATTGTAGAACGACTATCATTAAGGACAATTACAGTGCTTTGCAAGTCAGTTAGTTTTGCTTGCTGCATTTTGTTGACAGGAATGAGGCACTGCAGCATATGAGAATTTTACACTCCATTTCAATCCTACATGGAACTGAGTATGTGAGTCCCTGGCCTGTCCCCTTCACCGGGAGTCATCAGTTTCTGTTGAAGTGTCAGAAACACCTGGTAATTGCAGCAAGACAATAATCTTGGCACTATTTCATTAATTATGTCTCCTTCCCAGCTGGTGTTTTTATTTCTGGAATGCTTTGTGTAGACTTTATGCCCCTTGGGCAGGGGCCGTGTCTTGTCTTGTATTATCGTCTAAAAAACACTGAAATGTAATTTAAAAAGTGGATTTGATTCACTTAGGATTCATCACAAAGATTGACAATGCCACCAGTATTTTTCAACCTTGTTTCTTGCAAAGATAATATGGTCCAAAGTTTTAAATTTTCTAGCATCTCCTCCTGTCAGGGACACATGGGCAAAAGATTTATAACTTCTTCATAAATGAGAATGTCAGATATTAAAGATACTCATAACTAAGAGAGAGCATCCCTTTCAAATAAGGTGTGACTGAAAGTTGCTTTTTTTCTTTCAGTTATAAGTTGACAGCCTATAATAAGCTTGTTGTATTTGGTTTACATATTTTAAAAAATTGAATTAATTGACAGTATGTACAAATCAGGAGAAAAATTTAAGACAAAAGAAAAAGAACTGGCAACACAAGGCCCATATTCCTGCATGACAACAATCAGCTGAGGAGTTATTTTGCCTTTGAATAGGGCGTGCACACTCCATAATGCTACAGTCTCCACTACTCCCTATTGGTTACCAACTCTGTGGCAATATGTTATTTATCATTTGATTTTGCTTGTGTTTTGTTTTGTTTTGTTTTGTTTCTATATGCAGTCTACTTCAACCATTCAAATAGCTTGCTATGCCCCTGTGAATTCTTTAATTTTTCAAGCTCAGCTCTTATTCATATGATCTTCCTGATCTGCCTGTTGGGGAATTATGAGATGCCATTCCAGGTATCTAATCAATCACTGCATCACTGAGTGGTGCTGCTTGAGAACCCATTAGGAAATGAGATCACAAAGGAGTTTATTTTAAAAGAAGTGTCAGAAATGGATTTAAAAACAATAAGTATCTTTAAAGCTCCTTATTAATTAAACAAAGACAGAATCCATCTTGAAGCAACAACACTGTTGCCAACCTCTGAAAGCAAGTGGCTTTCCATACTACTGTAATTGAGCTAAGATATGTACCTCCAGAGTCTAGCTAGAACCCATGAAGAAAGAGGCACCTGCCTGTTTTTCTAGAACACAAATGATGATAAGCTCTACTTAAGTCATTGCTTATTTAAGTGGTTGAAATTCTGTATTTCTTTTCAAAGCCCAGCTGTCAGGAGGACCATTTATCTTTATAAGGACTTGACAAGAGCTAATCACTTACTCCCCATTCCCTGATAATTACATTCTAGATCAGCAGCTTATTCGACCAGTTTAACTTTTCATAAGGAAGTGTAGACTTCAGAAGTTGAACTAGTTTAGATTTTAGAGGTGAAGGTTCTGTTTCATTCTTTGCTGGCCTCCTCCCCCTCTTGTGCCTTCTAGCTCAGTAAGTTACAACCATCTGTTCAGTTGTTCAAGTCAGACATCAGGAAGTCATCTTCCATAGTTTTCTCACGCCCACCAACCACATCGAAGCAAGTCCTGCTGATTCTTTCTGCCTCTTAAACACTCTCAGCTCATCTGCTTTTTCCCTAAACTATTGCCACTGTCCTGATACATCTTTTCTAGAAAACTTGTTTCCTTGAAACATCTCTCTCCCTTCTCCAGACCAGTCTCCCCAAGACAACAGTGGCTCCCCATTACCTTCAAGACCAAGTCCACAGTAAATAACATCTCTCCAAGACCCTCTGCCTTCATACTGGCTGAGGTCTCCATTGACTTCCCAGAATTCTTGCTTTTTCTCCACTTGCACATTCCGTCTCCCAAGGACGTCGTGCGTGTTCTTTGCTCATCCTGGAATACTCTACCCCACACTTGACTTCATATCTACTTTTCATCTTAAACCTCCTTTCGGAGCCAGTCCTTGTTTGTACTTGTGGGTACTCTCACAGCATCCTGTAATTTCCCTTTTGAAACAACTATCACATTTTAGTTTATTTGTTCAATATCTTGTTCTCCATCAATCAAGATTCATGATTCTATTTGTCTTATTCACAGTTGTAACTCCAATGCTTAACACGGGTTATGGTACCTGCTCAGTGTTCAAATACATTAAGGAATCTAAACATGAAGCCACGAGGCTCTGTCTCCATAAGAAATATGTATGGGGTGACAGCCTCAGCTGAGCAAATTGGTTATTTGGCACTAGAAAATTGTGCAGTTTTTTTTACAGAGGTCAAGCAGAAAAATCACAAAATGCAGAAAAAGAAAGATAATAAAAATCACTCTAAATTCTCCCTTCAAGATGAATAAATGAATAAGAACTATAAAAATTTTTGTATAAATCTTTCCTGTGTTTATCCTACACACATACAAGTATAGATGTAGGTTGATACTGATTTTTTTCTGTTACATAACATATTATAAAACTGTTCCTATGTCATTAAATATTTTAAATATTAAATATTTTTCAAACATCATTTTAATGACCATGGTATATATGTTTTACAATTGAATCCTGCATAATTGCTCACATTTTTATCCTTACTTTTATTTATATCTTAAGTATTTGTTTGTTAAATGTCATTCCGAGCCCTTAGCTTTTGGAATGCCTGGCAAGAATAGTGTATTACTGAAAAGTCTTAATATGGAGAAGTCCAATGTCAGAATGGCTAAGGGCATGGACTCCAGAACTAGATTTCCAGACTTGGATTATGACTCTGTCAATAATCAGTTGTGTGATTTTGAACATGTTCACTTCTGGGTGCTTCCTCATCTGTAAAACGTAACATAATAATAAATCAGGCTTTCTGTAAATCTCACTGAAACTATTTCAACAGACTTTTTTTTTTTTCCTACTCTCTTTCAACCCTCCCTTCCAATACAATTTACAGTCTGTTGACTCTTGAAGCACAGCACTAATATTTTCACTCTATTGTTCAAGAATCACCAGGGGCTTTCTATGAGGAAAAAAAAAAATCTGTAGAGCCCCTCGCTGAGTCTTCAAGGCTTTCCTTGTCTATATTCCCGCTCTACTTCTTCAATACTTTGTTCCTTTCTTGCTCTCTGCCTTGGCTTTTGTCAGTGCCTTGGCTTGTCATGCTCTTCTTCACTTCTACTCCTCCCTATCCTTATAATTAGGGACTCAACTCAAGCTTCTGGGAAACTCAAAGTTCTTAATATCCTTCCCTTAAAGTGACCTCTTTCTTCCTCTGCATGCTCATAGCACTTTATCTTTCCTTCTCTTTGCTTACTTATATATATATTTTTGAGTTGCATTTTGATTATTTGTTATTTCAGAGAGTTCAGCATGCTGCGACATGCACGCTATTTGTCTCTGATCCGGCTTGGTAACTGCTATAGCACTATGCCTTTATAGGCATGAAATTAATATATGCTAAATTAATGAATAGATTCCAAAGTGTATGGGGACTAGACACCACTGTATTTAAAAAGAAAAATCAGTTTTTCCTTCCCACGGTGTTTAACTTATGTGGTTGTGATGTGACTAATGCAATAATACATAAAAAGCACTTTCATTGAATTTAGTTCTGCTTTATAATATGAAGCCGTCTTTCCCTACACCCACTGTTTTTTTTTTTTTTTTTTTTTTCTTTTCTCACTCTTCACCAATGGATTTTAAAAACCAATATTTTTCAAAAGGCTATCCGGGAGCCTTTATTCTTTCACCATCTCCACGTAGAGTACTTTTCGTATAAATACGTTTAGTGGCTATTTTTCCACGGCTTTCCTCATTGCTCTTTCATGCTCATGCTTGCTGCTGTCTGGTTGCATTCTGGAATACGCTATCCATCAGTGCATTGTCAAAGATGAGAGTGAGAACAGATTCTTGAGAATAGTGTTTCCTTTGTCTTGAAGAACTCTACTCTCATGCAACTGAAGGGCGGTTGCCCAGAGTTTTGGTTGACACCAACTGTAGAACTCTAGAGTCAGGAAGGAGACAGCAAAGGAAATGGATATGTCTTTTTACCTAATTCATGCTGCCTGTGTTTCATGAGGCAAAGCCTAGATGGATTTTCTTCAGTCCAACATCATCATCAGTATCTCAGTCTACCTACCTCAGAGTTAGGGCAGAGATCACCCAGGTTCTGGCACTGGGCTATCCAATAGTCTTAATTGTGTTACTTGTGAACACTGAGTTTAAGTGGGAAGTTGGAAGGGCATACTTCAGGTGCTGCTAGGCAGACGTCTTTGTCAACTGAAGTCATGGAGGACAATTAAAAATAAGTTTTACATTTTTTATAATTAAAATTTTGAGAATTAGCTGGTGTAGCCCATTATGCCACAATAGCAGCTTGTAGCACTGTTTAAATGCCAGAGTCAGAGCAACAACAGTCTGTGAAACTCCCTGTACAGATGGCATCCCACTTACTCCATGGCATTTGGAAAAATATCCAAAAATTTCCACATGGTGTAGCTTTGATCAGGATGACAATAAGCCTTGTCAGTTGCATTGGGGAGGGGGAGTCCCCCTTCAGTTTGGCATCAGATAGCAAAAGCCAGAAGATGGGAAGAGAGAGAGAAACATTCAGTCTCAGAAGTCAGAAGCTTAGGTCAAGTTCACAAAGCTTTCAGTGGCTCTGCTGTTGGAAATCAAAAGATTAAGGTAGAAATCAGGATTTTCCCGAAAACTCAAACACAGAACTCCAAATAGCTATGCCTCTTATTTTATTTTTTATCAAAACCTCATTTTTCTGTACAAAGAGAATGAAGAGAGAACACACATTGGTTTTGGAATTCAGTAGTCTGTATTTATTTTTCTCTTAATCGTCATAAGCCTTAAAATTTGCTTCTTGCTGCACTTGGTAGTATTATAAAACATATATAAACTTCTCATGCATAAATATTTCTCAAATATTAGCATACAGACTAATGGTACTGAGTTAGTTTTTTTTTATATCAAGCAATCAAGAGAAACAAGAACGTTAACATTATTGCTTTATAATAAGTGTTTGAAACTAGTAATTTAATCATTAACCGATTCATGATTGGAAACCAATCAGAAAGCATAAAGTGCTATGAAAAGCCTTTAAAAGTAACACAACGAGGTCAGACAGTGCTCTTGAAGTACATAATAAAGAAAGCAAATGTACGAATGTGGCTTGGAATTTTCCTTTTAATAAGGAAAGAACTTTGGAAACTCTTAAAATAGTTCCCCTTCGTTACAGAACTTTATCATCTGCTACTCCTCGCCTCCCCATCCAGCTGTGTTATTAAAACCAGTGAACAGTGGTGGGTAGCAGCCGGCAGACAGAATAGCACCAGTCTACCTGAGGTGTGAGAGGCATCTACATGGTGCTATGTCAGGAAGATTGGGCGGTCTTTCCTACCACACACACCCTGGGCAAAGGCACCCAGCTACTCCTGCTGTTGGAGCTTGTTCTTTTGGCTTTAAGATGTAATTTGTGGATCCCATTTGCCCATGATTTAGAATTCTTCGCTACTACCTCTGGTTTGCATCTGGGTTTCTCAGGTCTTGATCAGCATTTACCCAAGTTTGGTGTTCTGACATTTGCCCTATCATACTCTGCAGTGCTAGTAAAAATGCAGATTTTTACTTCTCTACCCCAGACTCACAGAATCAGGACCTCTGGCAGTGAGACCCAGGAATCAGATTTAGCAGTTCTTCTGAAAAATTTAAAAAACCCAGGAAAGTAAAATAATTTATCAAATACACATATACCTTTTATGAGAACTAACAGACATAATTTTCTCACTTTTCTTTTGAATTTTTTAATAAAAGAGCACATTGTAGATACAATTTAAGCTCCTTTTATTTCTCTCTCTCTCTACTCATCCCCCTGTTCCTTCTTAGCTGTAATCACAGCCAGAAACATGGTGACTATTTCTTGAGTCCATGTTTCATAGTGTATATTATGTTTTCCATGTAGGAATTCCCTTTTAGCATTTAGAAATTTAAATATTCTTTCAGGTTCCAGATATTGAGAAAAATCAGTTAAGAAACTGGGAAAGTGGGAAAATACAGCTCTCTTGCAGGAATTAAAGCTTAGTGATCAATACAGAGATATTACTGGTTTGAAACAATCAATTCATGTCAAGTCAAAGGCGGAAAATACTGACAAGTGGAGTCGAAGGTTATGTTTGTTCATCATGTCAGGAACCAGCACAGGAGTGTGGGAGAAAGAAGTAGTCACAGATAGTTTTTCTTGTGACTGTGGTCATATTATGAGTGTGTGCTCATGGTTCTGTCTGCTGCTAAGGGTGAGTCATTCTTGCAAATGAAAGAAATGTTTATAAGTTTATATGCATAGTATACTTTAGACAAATCTTAAGAATGGCGTTCCAATAAATAACACATTTTGGAAGCAAAATCTCTCCTTTAATTGGCAACTTTGGCATGTGAGTCTGTGTCATGCTCTAACCTTGCCAGGAGATTCAAACATTACATTATTTGAATACTGTCCAATAATGTTCGTTGACATTATCCAATGTTTGAATTTTTTAAAATAAATTACAGTTTATTGTAAAACAATGGAAGCAAAGGGAATTGCTTTACTTTCAACAACGTGGTACCTTACCATCTGCGTGGCTAGAGCCAGCTGGCGTTGGGTATTTCCCTTCCCCTAGGTCAGTTAGGCTCTGGTAGTACTCTAGCAGGTTAGGCTTTGGTTAACTAGTTTCTCCTGAGGTTAGGCTTTTTAAAGCAGGCCTGAGGGTTCTGCTGGATCTCAGAATGATTCCTTTTCTCCTTCCCTTGCTGGAAGTCTGATGGGATTTTTCTGAATAGTCACTGTGAAAATCTGCTCTAGTTCCTTGAGATAAATCTCACAATATTGTGGGAGCCCCGCTATGATTGGATTCCCCTATGACTTGTGTGCTCTGAGCTTCCAGCAATTTGTCGAATACAGTTCAAGGTAGCCTTCTCAAGCTTGTTTCCTGGGTGATTTCTCCTTCTGTGCTCTGGTAAGCCAACAACTCCCTGTATTCGCCTGTTTGTCTCTCCTGCCTAGGGCCTGAGGTTTGCTTTCTGTCCTCCCCACCCTTATGGATCCAAGAAGAGTTCTCGATTTTTCTAACCATTCAGTTTTTACTTACTTTTTTGCATAAAGTGTCAATTTCTAAGCTCCTTACGTGGGCAACTGAAAACCTACCCTATCTAGTCCTCTCTTGGTGGACATTGGTTTGCAATTTTCCACTTTAAGAAATAATTTTACAGTGAGCATCCTCATATAGATCCCTTATAAGATACTTAGGTACATATAACTAGAAGTAGTATCTCTGGCTTATAAAGTACTATGTTGTCAACTCTACTAGATTTTACCAAACCATTTTCAGGTTAAACCAAATGACCTTCCCATGAGCAGTACCCTAGTGTTAGCTCCCCATTTTTTCAAAAACACCTGATAGCATCAGATTTTTATCTTTGCTGGCCTAATAGATGTGAAATGGTATCTTACTGTTGTTTTATTATGTTTATCACACTATACTCATTTAAAAAAATAAAGACATTAAGGCAAAACAAAGTTAAATTAAGTCACAGACCTTTTAGAGATTCTTGGAGCACAGAAAAGGAAGGTTATGGGGTCACTGAAATAAAATCTTTCCCTTTTGATAATTCATTCCAAACTTGACTTCCAAGTTGTATTCAGCAAGAAAAGAAAGTTGGCCAAAAACAATCTGTCTTTTGGAAATTTTTAATCCAAAGTGGACTTTTGAGAATATGAAAGAAGTATCATTAAAAAAAAAAAAAAAAAGCTGCTGGGCAAGGTAAAAGTATTGAATAGCGTGTATATAATTTTACCACCAGGTAATTGCAGACTGGGTAAATATTCTTTATCTGGTATTAAGTTTTCTCACCTGTTAAATGAGGAAGGAGGACCAAATAATTTTATTTCTCAGGAAATGCAGTTTAAAAACCACTGGATAAAAGGGTCTCTGAGACCTATTTCTAGTACTAATAGTCAGTAAAAGAGCAATAGGTATTCTAAAAAATGGCCCAATGTCATAAAATACAAATATTCCCTCAATTTGCAACTGCTTTAATCCATCGTCTTATGCTACAAGTCAATTTTGCATCCTTTAAACATCTGATAGCATTTAAGAAAACTGAGACTGCTGGTATTTATCCCATTGTCAGTTTTATATTCACACTAGTAAAGCCTTGGTACAAATGTTCTGAATTAAATGACCTATATGAGAGATGCATTTTCATACACAAGAAGTCATACCCTGTGTTTGAACATTGGATACCACTTCTTTCCCCAAATGGTTATAGTTGTAATGACTAACCCTAAAATATAGTAGGTGGAATTACAGAAACATTTTTAGCACCATATATGATGGTTTGTTTGTAGTCTTTTTCTGCCAACTAAATGGCTTCTCTTCCAACTCTTTATTAAGAAGAAATCAAAATGTATTCAAGGAAGCCAATGAGAATATATTTTGCTTTTTTTTTTTTTTTGGCCCATTTTCTTTCACTTTTGTACTCTCTTTTCTTATGAGAATAAATCAGTTTGCATTTTACATAGAGAGAGATATTTTGCATTTTTAATATTCAATTCCCAGCAAAATGCAGTAGAAAGCTTAAAATAATTAGTCCCTTGGATTTGATAAGCATTCATGTGATTAAAACCAGTGATCAACGCACAAGCACACGTATTTATTAACTGATATCTGAAGTATTATGGAACAGGAAAGAGTATATGTGTAAATGATAGAAAAAACTAACCTGGGATTTCATACTAAGCAACATGATGAATAATTTATTGCCTTTGGATTTTTAAAATTTATTTTAAAATTTATGAAAGCATGAAAAATTAAGCCACTGAACTATTTCCCTCTGCTAAAAGAAAGAAAACAACCAAAGCCATTAATATCACATAACTTTAAGAGAACTGGACCTCAGCTGGAAGTGCTTGTATTTTTTTAAGCCAAAGCAGAGACTTTTATTTAGTGTCGATGGTGAACTCTCAGACTGGGCAATTGGATACAGACTGGTGCTGTATGAATCTTCCTGTTTTAATTGGAAAATAAGAGGCAATAAAATAATGAGAAAGAATAAGAGTTTCTTTCCCCAGAAATTTAGATATTCTCTAATTGGCTATTTTCAGTGTCAAAGGTGACTCTTTCACAAGAAAAATAAATGAGGAAAAAGAAAAGAAATGAAGAAAACAATACATTAAACAGAGGAGAGATTTAAAGAAGAAAATGAAATCATCACTTCATACGAGGATAAAAAGCAGAGAGAATACCGTTTAGGAGGTGAATTTGGAATTCTAAGTATCAGAGAATCTCTTGAATAAATTTTACTCTCTTCTTGTCTTGAATAATTGAAAAAGTTGAATCATTTTATTTCTGCTCTAGGACCTTCCTAAGGTTTTTAAAATATATTGTTTCACAATAGAAAAAAGTTATCAGCATAAACAATAAACAATTAGAGAGTAATTAAAATATTTTATAGCTCAACCATATGCTAACATGTGCCTGTTAAAAGTATGTCCAAAGAGCTAGTAAAAATTATTTTTTAAAATAATAATTAATGATATAATAAATGCTCATCTACATTAAGTGAAAAAGAAGTAGATTACAGAATAGAGTATGAAATATATTCTCAGTTTTATAAGAAAATGCATATTTACATATTGTGTATAAAAAAAGGGCAAACAAGAACTAAACCACAATTCATTATCCAATTAGTAAATATAAATGTTGTAAAAATAGAGTGTCCTTTAACCATTACTTTGTTCTTTTATGACAAAATCCTTTACACAAATGTTTCTTTAGTTTTCTTTTTCCCCCTTAATTCTATGTTCCATAGCACAATGCTTGATATCTAGTAGATTCTTAATATTTACTGAATATGGCAGCATATTGTCATGAGTTTAAGATATAAATTTAAATGAGGAAAATATTAATTTCTTGGTTTGTACTGGGTTATTTTAACAAGGGGTTTGTGAATTTTGTAATGACTAGTGCTTAAGTGTTCAGGCTCAGAAGTCCAAAATTCCGGGTTCAGATTCAGTTCAATATTTAGCAGTTTGACCCAGGACATGTGACTTACCCTTTCTATTTGGACTGAATTTTTATGGGCATATCGGAAGCATTGAATGAGGTGAAATGACTCTTGTAAAAGTGCTCAATATAGTGCCCGGCACATTGTAATGTTTAATATGTTAGGAGTGTTTTTATCACTATGAAAACAAAAAAATTATAAACAGAATAATTTGAGTGTTTTAAAATTGAACTGGTAAAACGTTAGGTCACAAAGCACAATGATTTTTTAATGAGAAGCTTTAAAGGGGCTAGAAGATTATTGTTACAAATATTTTAAAATTTTGACATATAGTCATTACTTTGTTGTAAAGGTAAGATTCTGTAAAGTAGTATATATGTGCAATCCCATTTATACGATTTTTTTTTCTATTATCTAACTCTTTCCACCACCCTTCCATCCCTCCATCCCTCCATCCACTTATTCATCTGTTCAGAGAGATATCTAGAGTGAGGTTAACACTGAGTATTTTTGAATGGTGTGATTTAAGTGATTAATTACTTTATTCTTTATACTTTCCTGTAATTGTTGAATATTTTATGAATATAATTTTTTGGAAAAACTATAAAGGTATTTTAAAAATCATAGAACAAAAGTGAATGTCAACCCATCGTCTGTTATAATAACTATAAATCTAATTTAGTGAAAACAGAATTAACAAAGGTTTATGTTTGTAACCTATAGATGAAGAAGTGATAGAATTGAATATGTAGTACTATCTTTTCATGATAAAGAGAAGTAGAATAAATTTAACAGAGAATTTGTAATTAGGAGAGATAAGACTTTCACACATTTTTAAAGCTTTATTTTGAATAAAAAGAGGAATATGCCTTATGTTCTGGAGGATTTGAGCAAATATGTCCTAACTGAATATAGTTCTAACAGGGAATCTATTACCAAAAAAAAAAAAAGTTAGGAAAAAAATTGGAATTATTTTTATACTATTTCTAACACTAATAATAGTTTTAAAACAAATGAGAAAGAACCACCTCATAATTACTGAGTAACATAGGAAATCTCTAAATAACAAAACCCCAATTATTGAGTCCCTTTTATATAAACTCAGAGGTATTAACAGCAACTGTGTTAAGGGCAACTCCAGCTGGTCGCCGTAGCAGATAATGTAGTGCAGCACCCAGATTCCCCTCCCGGACCGAAGTTCTCAGACTCCAGCTGCTTAGCAAGAAGGATCTGCCTTCGGCTCAACAGAACTGCTTCAAAAATGTCACCCTTCCTGGGGGGCTATTGGTTGTGTCTAGAGCTTTCCTTTCCCACCACTACCTCCTCAAAAAGTTGGTGATCTTAATAATGCTAAATGGTATACTTGTAAACATATTTCTTGATTCAATTACTTTAATTAATGTCTGTATTACTAACCACCAGAATAACTGAGGAATTTAGTGTATATATGCCATCTGTCACTCACTTCTGGAGTTTTAAAGTTATGTTATTCCTATAGATCTTCTAATTATTACTTTAGAAATGTAAATTATATACCTAAAGCTCTGGGTTTTTTTTTTTTTTTTGAAACACTAATTTTAAGCAATATATTTTTGTAAGATTAGAAAATGAACATTCTTACACTCTCTGCCACTCTTTTTCACTCCTTCTAGTCAGTTTTTCCATTGATTTTATAGAAGAGATGTATGTATATAGGATATACACATACACATGTACATACATAGATACATATAAATATATATTTCTAAGATGTAGGTGTGTATATATAAACTTATATATATAAAATCCTAGAATGAATCATTATATGTGAGAGAGAGTCATTCTAGGATTTTGAGTTCTGTCCATAGGTTAATTATAAAATTAAAACATGAACATTACACAATATATTATGGTTATATAAATTTCATTCATTGCATAACTAAACCAAGAATTCTATGATTAGATCCAGAGAGAAGGAAATGTAATGTTATATCACTAAACTTGTGCTATTTGAAGGAGAATATTCTCAGTACTGAGATAAATGGATTCTTTCTTCGTTTACTCAGTAGTTGGCTTCATATTTGGACCATGACATTCCTGTAGAGCTTTTTGTTTTTTTCTCCTCAGAATTTTTAATTGTATTGTTTTTGTTTTTATGAAAACTTTGTGAATATTTTTCACATTTTTAAAGAAATGTGATTGAATCATTCTTCTCAGAGACTTTCATCTTGTTATTATAATCTGACCTACTCTAACTGCTATAATTCTGGGAAATTACCTCATTACACTCTTGGGTTGATTTAATTATTAGATCCCAATTCTTTTTTTTGTGTGTGGATTTTTTTCTCTCATTTTGCTGGAATATAACTTTAAGTGCTGTTTTCAGAAGGGGTCTTGATTAGTTTACTGAGTCCTCACATGTCTGAAAATGTAATTATTTTGCATACACATTTGCTTGATTGTTAGGCTAGTCATAAAATTGTAAGTTCACATTGTTTTTCCTCAGACATTTGAAGGCATTAATTATTCTCTTTTAGAATTCAGGGTTAATGTTAATGTTAACTTGATTCTTCTTCTTTTGATTATTAGATTCCAACACCTCCTTCGACTTCTAGAATTTTCTTTTAATCTTAAACTTCAAAAATTTCACCCAAAAATAGCTAAATATAAGCCTTTTGTCATTCATTCTTCTTGACTTTGGGTGATTTTTCCATCTGAAAATGCCTGTATATTTTTTTTAGGTAATTTCTCTTTGCTCATCTTTTTCCCTTAATTTTCTCTGTATTATCCTTATGGAATGCTTAGCAGAGAGATGTTGAGCCTTCTGGATCAAGTTTCTGTGTGCTTTAATTTTCCTCTGCTTCATCATTTTGTCTTTTAGCTTTAAATTCCGAGTGATTTGTTTTTTGTTACCTTTCAGATGTCTAACTTGGTCTTTAGCCATATTCATTCTAAGATTCAGTCTCTAGTGAGTTTTATATTTGGGTAATCACATATATGTAATTTCCAGGAATGCATTCTTGTTCTCAGATTCCTTTTTAAAAAAATGCAACTTGTGCTTATTTTGTGGATGTAATAATATTGTCTCTATTATCTCTGATGATAATTACAAATTATAATTGAATTAAAATTAGAATGGAAACAAGTTATTTCTGATTATTTGTATCAGTTCTATTTCCTCTACTATTATTCTATTTGTTTATCTTGATCATTCACTTTCCTGCATTTGTTTTCATAACACGTTTGACAAGAAGACTAGGTTAATTTGTGTAGACGCCTAGTACAGGTTTTCTTTGCTGTTGAATAAATCTTTTCTCAAGAAGTCTTCTCCTTTGAATGAGAAGGCATGTCAGATTAAAAATGGCTGCAATTTTTGGTACTTCCTACCTCACGCCTTCCTATTCAAGGTCCACGTCTCTGCCTTCTTGATTCTGGATAAATTCTGTTACTGCTTTACTAACAGAATACAGTGGAAGTGATGTGTGCCAGTTTCTGAGACCAGACTTCAAGAGATCAGCAACTTGTACTTCCATATTCTGTCTTTTGAAAAAAACTAGTTCTTGGAATCCAATCAATGCTGAGAGGAAGACCAAGCATCCTTATGGAGAGGAACTAAGGCCCTTGACTGATAGCCCTGGGCAAACTCTCAGCCAGAAGCCAACACTAACTGTCCAGCTATGTGAGCGAGTCATCTTGGATGTGTATACTCTAGCTCCAGTTGAACCACCCCACTTATGTGGAGCATAGATGAGCTTTTCCCATCAAGTTTTGCCCAATTGGCTAATTTATAAGGAAAACACATGCTTATTGCTGTTTAAGTCTCTAAGGTTTGGGGTTGTTTGTTACACAGCAGTAGATAACTGGAACAGAGGCTGAGTATAGGACCTGTGATAGTGGACAAGTTCTGTTGATGGAGGAGTTTCTTTTTGAGGCACACTGGACAGGGAGCAGCAAGGCAAAATGAAGCTCAAGAAATTATGCTGAGTGACTTGAGCCAGAGTTATTACTATGTATTTCCACTTATATAAATTTGCAGAACAGACA
>NW_011888823.1:6691225-6694601 GCF_000151845.1 Pteropus vampyrus
GAGGAACTAAGGCCCTTGACTGATAGCCCTGGGCAAACTCTCAGCCAGAAGCCAACACTAACTGTCCAGCTATGTGAGCGAGTCATCTTGGATGTATATACTCTAGCTCCAGTTGAACCACCCCACTGATGTGGAGCATAGATGAGCTTTTCCCATCAGGTTTGCCCAACTGGCTAATTTATAAGGAAAACACATGCTTATTGCTGTTTAAGTCTCTAAGGTTTGGGGTTGTTTGTTATACAGCAGTAGATAACTGGAACAGAGGCTGGGTATAGGACCTGTGATAGTGGACAAGTTCTGTTGATGAAGGAGTTTCTTTTTGAGGCACACTGGGCAGGGAGTAGCAAGGCAAAATGAAGCTCAAGAAATTATGCTGAGTGACTTGAGCCAGAGTTATTACTATGTATTTCCACTTATATAAATTTGCAGAACAGACAAGTCTTACCTCTAGTGATACAAATCAGATCAATAGATGCCTGGGTAGGGAGGGGAGGAACTTACTGGAAAGACACGAGGGAACTTTTGGGGTGATGGAAATGTTCTACATCTTGATTAGGATGGTGGTTACACAAGTACATACATTTGTCAAAACTTATAAAATTGTTTCTTTAAAACAGGTACCTTTTATTGAAAGAAAATGATACCTTTGCTAGACTGATTTTTTTAAAATATGATTACTTTTCTTCACTATATATATATACATACACACACACGCACACACACACATATTTGATGGCTGCATGCTCTTAAGCATTTTTAATATGTCCAGATTGTTTTCCTCTGGCATTCCAGGCTCTCCATGATCTGGCAAATGCATTCTCCATGGCAACTACTCATTTGTCCCATGCTCATGTTTACCAATCTAATCTTTCTGGATTCCACAGTCTAAATCGTCTTTCTCTTTTTGATCTGTTATTTGCACAATCATCATAGAATGTTTATCAGTATGCCTTATATTATAATTCGATATGTATATGTCCCTCTCACCAGACCTAAGCTCATGGAAGACAAGGAATTTTTTATGTTCAACTTGTAACTCCAACAGCTATTTGTCTATTGTAAATTCTTAGTAAATGTTTGTTAAATTGAATTATCTCAACAGTTCTAAAATATCTGGTTTTAGGATAAGTCTGACTGGTAATTGCGATTATATTCTTCTTTCGTATAGCAATTGCTTTTCCTGGCATTTCAAATTAGCCTTGTTTTCATCTTGTCATATAACTTCCTTGTCATATACACCCCCATCCACTCTTCTCAAAAGCTCTGTTTTATTGCCCCTCACCTTTTATTTCTGGATCTTTCCTTTATAAAACTGGTTCTCTGTTGTGTGCTGGGCTGGTTTATCTCTGGGTCTGCTGGACTTTGATGACCTTGGGACTTCCTATGCCTCTTCCCATCTGCTGCACATGTTAGCACTGAGAACGCTGGCTCCCTCTGCCTTGTCCCATCAAGTATCCCTTCTTCATCCACTGAATTCTAGAAATCAGTGAAATCTCTTATCTACAGTCTGCTTCCTTTCTTTTTCTTTGCTTTTATGAGTTCATATTTAAAAACATTTAAATACTAATATTTTACCGGTAAAATATGTTAGTATCCCAATTCTGTACAGTTATGCAATATGTTCCATTACTGTGTTATTATAGCCACTTATCTCTTTGGAGCTTCACTTGCTCATCTATAAAATGATTGGTATGGATAACAAACTTTAAAATATTATTTCGAATTTAACATTCTAGCGTATTGGGGTTCTAAGTAGATAAAAAACTTATTTGTTCAATAGTGAAAATTTTGTTTCTGCTTACCTACCATAAGATGCAATTATTGGGGAGAGAAAAGAGTGATGTAGATTTAAGTAAGCTTACATATATTCTAGCAAAGATCCCCATTAGTAGTTTTTTAATGAGATAGGACAGCCTGTCTTTTTATATAAAAAATCCTTGTATTTATTTGGCAGAGATCTGCTTTTCCTTCAAGAAGCCAAAATAAAAGCTAAAAAACTGAATTAGTCTCTCATAATCCCAAATGATCCAATATGTGCTGTGACAGATCTAATGTGTATGTGTAGCTTTTTAGAATGATTTATGTACAGTGTACAAAATAGGGTCATTTTAACTCTTGTTCATTGAAATGCTTTATAAATAAACACAAGAAGTAACACATAAAAACCGTTTTCTGACCAATGAGTCCCATGTTATCTATCAGTAATTACGACATTTACTCACATATTTTCTCCAAATTTACAGAGGCATGTACCGTTAAAAAGATGTGGGAAAAATTATGTTCATAAGAGAGGAACTCTGATTATGGCAAAGTGTAATGCAGTTTCTCTTCTGGTGGGTTGCGTTTTTCTGGGAACGTATATATGCGCTTAAAAAACACTAGTTTTTTTTTTTTTTTTCCTTCCAGTTAATGTTAAATTAAGCCAAAGCTCCTATAATTCAGGGATCGAGGACTGTTACTATTAGAAACACTATAATTCGACATAACATGAGGATGGGGGAAATAGAAAATGACCCTTTATAGAGAGAGGGTGGAGGAAGAGAAATCCTTGGATAACTATGGAACAAAGTATGTATTACAATTGAAGGATGAGGCGGGGCTCCTTCTTAACTGTAAAGGAAAAAGGAAGAATCTGCAAGAAAGTGCTAATATCCTGGTGCTTGGACTTCAAAGTTAGGAAATAGAATCAGAACCTGAGGACATCGTCAGGGCTGTGAGAACACCCTGGGGAGACGACTTGCTTGCTAAGCAAGTACACGGAACTCATGATTAATATTAATGCTTTGGTTATACAGAAACAAGACCATATTTCTGCACCTTGGAATCCCCTTGGGGTGTGATTTAGTTTGCCTTTCATTTTGCATAGAGACTGCTGTTATCAATTTAATATGTAAACTACTGGGTCGTGGTTCAGGACCCCCAATGGAAGAGGTAAAAAGGGAATGTTAGCCAGGTTCTCCTTTGGAAAAGAAAACCTTCGAAGACAAAGTTTGTTTTCCGTTTTCTTCTTCAAAATGACACAAGAAATATAAACACCAACAAGGTCAAAAGGAATCCATCAAACATACTCACATATATAATTTACTGGCTGTCTGGTAGTGATGTGAGACATGCATTCTGAAAACTCACTCTTGCAACTGGAGTTGCAATGAGAATAAAAAATGCCTTAGCAGGCATCTGAAATTCATAACATGCCGTTTTGAGGCTGGCAGAGTAAAACCCGGCAACCACTATCCTTAATGTCATTTCAACAAGAATCCATTATTGTTCTCAAATGCAACCCAAGTATAACATGACACATGCAGCAAATTAACAGTGTATTCCCTATTTTAAATCAAATCCTTCATTTTCCTCTTCTCAGGAAGGTCGAATGGGA
>NW_011888823.1:6695991-6704541 GCF_000151845.1 Pteropus vampyrus
TACAGTAATTTTAGAAATGAAAATCATCTTTATATTATATATAATGTATACTATTATTCCTTTATGTAGTGGTTTAATAGCAGATTCAGATTGCCCTCCCTGGTGCTTGCAGCCTTAAGACCTCAGGCAGGTTAATGGATCTCTCTGGTTCACAGTTACCTAATCATCACACGGCTCTACATTATCTCTATTTTATTGATGGGAATCTCAGATACAGAGAAGTTAACAATTTTCCTGAGTTCACACATGAATAAATGGTAAAACTGAGGTTTGAACCCAGGCTGTTAGTTTTCAAGTCCATGATTTTTATATCACATTCTACTGCCTTCAATTCATGTAAGCACTTAGAACAATATTTGAGACTTAGTAAATGCTTGATATATACATGAGAAAGGTAGCTTTTATTATCATTAAAAATTTTGTAGAATATCGTGATAGGCCAGTCATTCTGCTAGATGTTGGGAGTATAAACGTGAATCAAAGTCAGTACTATCACCTTGGAGATGATGGTTGATTGGCAGAGAATTATACTTAAAAAGGAGACACATAGGTGTCTAATTATAAACTATAATAAAGGCTGCAAAGTGAAAATGTAAGAAACTTTAATAGCATGTAATAGAGAAGTCTAACCTAAACTAAGGAGAGAGGGAGGCTTCCCCAAGGAATGTATGGTCGAAATGAGATCATAGAATAAGTAGACATTAACTAGATAAAGTGAACAGATGGAGAAAACAAGGGGTGGTTGAAAGGATGGTGTTACAATCAGAAAGTAAAACAGGAGGCAGAAGAGCCCATTGGGGAAAACTGAAGATGGTAGATGTGTTTGCAGCATCATGGCTGCAAGAGATAGAGACAAAACGGGATGGGAGAAGTGGGCAGGGAACGGATGTTGTAGAATTCTGTGGGATGGGAGAAGTGGGCAGGGAACGGATGTTGTAGAATTCTGTGGGCAATGTTAGGGAATTTGAATTTTTCCTAAATGTAATGGGAAGACACTGAAGGGTTTTAAACTGAGGAGTAAGAAGTTTGACTTATGGAAAGATTAATCTGACACCAAAATATTCACATATTTCAAACTGCCCCCTCCAACATATTTTCTAGAAAGTGTGATCACTCAGAATGGGATATCGTAGGAGACTCAGCCTTCCTATCCCTTTCTAATCGTAACTTTTTAAACAATAACATTACTTCTAATGTTGCAATTTTTGCTCCAGGGTATCCTAGGTACACAAGTATTTTAGATACGAAGTCTTTCCAATGTTCCAGTGAACTCTAAGCATGTGAATTATAATCCGCTCAATCTAACCTGCTTATTATTATATCTCAATACTGTCTAGTACTGCCGTTGGTTTTAGATTGTTTCCTTCCTCTTGCAAAATATAATTTGTAGATGTTATTTAAGATTTGATTCTATTTTTGATCCATTTCACTCATTTTTATATTCATCATAATCTTTTCCATCGATTCAACTATAATCTTCATTTTTTTATCTAGTTAATATTTATTAAATAACTATTCTTACTAGGTACCAGATTATATGCTGAATATTTAATGGTGAAGAAAACAGACACAGTTCCTGTCTTCCTGGAGCTTAAGTTTATGTTTGGAAGTGCCTTCTAAAGGCCCAGATGTGTTCATCCAGTGGTCTGCTGGGCCTGACCTGGGATCAACACTTGGAAATTATATAGCATATTCCCAGCAAGTGTACTACAATGATTTCAGATTTAAAACCTCACAGCTTTCTTGGTTGTCTCCTTCTCCATGTCCTACTGTCCTATTTACCTATACTCACACATTCTCCCACTTGATGCACTTAGCAGAAGCTTCCCCTGCCTTGTTCCTCACATTCACCCCCTCCTTTCTGTCTAGAGATATCACCCTAGTTACGATCGCTCCTTTGTACTTGGATGGTTGTTTTAATATCCTAGCTGATCGTGTGGCTCTGCAGTCATTCTCTTCTCTAGTCCTCACTGCATCTTTGATGGCAGACTCATCTTCTTAAAGTACAATTCTGATATGTCACTCTCCTCATCAAAACTTTCCATGGCATCTGCATTTCTACTGACAGAAATCCCAGCTCTTCAGATTTCTCTTTCAGACTCCAACTTGCAGTATAGTTTTCTTCAGGCAACCCATATTTCAGTTAAATTGTGTTACTGTTCTTCCCCAAACACACCTCATGCTTTCTTACTTTTATGTCTTTTGCTAATTAGGTTCCCTTCATCTGGAATATCTTCCTGAAATATGTCATCTCTCAAATTCCATCTTTCGAGATCCATCCAAAATGCCACCTACTTCATTAAGCCATTCTCGAGTTCCCCAACAAGATATGTTCTGTCATTTTCTTTTAGCCTGTCAGCAGACAAATACTGATAAAAGACAGCTTGTAAAGAGGTGTTCATTTAGACAGCTATTTTATTAAACTATCAAATTAAAAGAAAACGCTGTGTCAGATACACATTTTTATTTCTCATGTGCTTATCACATTCTATATTATAATCCTCTAAATGTTAAGCTCATCCATTAATTCATCTTACAAATATTTGTTGGGCACCTGCTATGTTCCAGGTACTCTGCAAGGGAGTGGACAAAAATAGAATGTTCCTGAGTCCATAAAGCAGGTGCATATAGGAGAGACTGTCTCAGTGCTATCCTGGAAACTAGACTCTCTGGCACTTTCTAGTTTTAGAAGCTGACACATCACACTTTTTAGAGCAATTGGGAGAAGGGAATTTAGTTGGGTGAGCTTAGTTGACTGCCCACATTGCTCCACATGTGGATAACCCCAGAAGCTACTCTTCTCATTCAGAGGAACAAAGGTTCTTTTCATTTAGTTTCCATCAAAAGGGATTTTTCTAAATACTCCTAGTTCTCTGTACCGTCTCCTCCTCTTCCCCACAGTAGAATCTTACCTAGGTGGTAGGTTGATTGAGGAAGTTAATTTATCAAGTCTTTGCAACACAGATTTAGCCTGAAGAGAATAAAGCATTAGGCTCCTCCTTTGCAAAGACCACCTCCAAAGCCTTGGTTAGAGATTTCAGTCCAGAGAGTGTTTAAGGTTAATTACTGCAATAAAATACTTAAAATGCCCTAAAATTCTACAACGCATATGAATGAAAGTTGACAGAGGTGTTCCCAAATTCAACAATAACCCCTAAGACAGCTTTTCAAACTCCCAAAAAAGGGACCATGCTAGAGGAAAGAATAAATGACCATTTTTATCTTTGCAGAAAATATTACAAAATTATTATCCTATGAAAAAGCAATCAGAGAGTATACAATGGAAAAAAAAAATAGCAGTAAAAGAGTGTTAGAGAGGAGTCCCAGGAAACAAATTAATAAAAGTTTTGTTATTTCACAGTTTGTGTTACTTGTTGGCATGGCATTTTTAAAGATTTGCTGTGAGTTCTATTTCTAAATAAATATTTATTTTGTGACTAATTTTATATTTTTTTCCCCTTAGAAAAGATCTTGAAATTGTAGTAACTTCAAGAGCCTCGCGGCCTGGATCTGTCACTGGCTTTCTGCCTCTTCTACCACAGACCAGTGAGAGGTGAAGAGCCAAGGTAAGTACGTCTGCTCTGCAGATCTAAAGTTCCTCTGGATGGTCTGTTCCAAGTTTTAGATCAGTGATTTTCACACTTCAGAATCACCTGGACTGCCTGTTTCATTGCTTGCTTCCTCCACGGTTTCTGATTTAGTAGGTCTGAGTTGGGATCTGATAGCATTTCTAAGGAGATCCTAAGTGATGCTGAGGCTGTGTCTCCAGGTTCCCCGGTTTGAGAACCACTACTCTAAACTTGTGGTTCTCAGCTTTGGCTATACAGTGGAAGCACTGGGAGTTTTCTTTTTAGATGCTGATGGTTGGGACAGAGCCTTACTGGGTCTTCTGACTTAACGCTCCTGGGCATGGAGTGTTTTATAAGCTCTCCAGGTAATTCTAATGTACAGCCTAGATTGAGAACCAGTGGTCTAGACTGTGTGGCAGGGTTGTTAGCTCACTTAGGTAACAGACCTAAGCTATACACTTCAATATAGTCGTGTGCCACTTAACGATGGGGATACATCTAGAGAAATGCATTGTTAGGCAATTTTGTCGTGTGCCGTGCCAGCATCATAGAGTGTATTTGTATAGACCTAGGTGATATAGCCTACTAGTATAATTGTATGTGCTATACTTTTATATCACTGGCAATGCAATAGGTTTGTTTATGCCAGCATCACCACAAACACATGAGTAATACATCGTACTACTACATTGGGACAGCTATGATGTCACTAGGCGATAGGAGTTTTTCGGCTCCATTATAATCTTATGGGTCTACTGTCATATATGTGGTTTGTCTTTGTTGTATACATTATCATGACGCCTATAGCTTTTTATATTTTTAAAATGTCAATATATTTGGAAAATCAACAATTTTAATTTTGAAGTGAATTTTTGAAGAGGTCATGCTAGAATTCATTCAGGTGGAAAACATTCTACAAGAATTTGGCAAATTAACAGTCTTTATCTCAGACTAGAATTTAGATTTTGTAGATTTTGAATTGACGTGTATATCACATGCATAATTCACCATGCTCTGGAAACCTGAAATAGCTTGAAGTGTCTTTAGAATATTTTTTTGTATTATAATTTTATCTTAACTAATTTAATGTCAATTTTCTATTTGATCTGGCTTAGTAGCTCTAAGAAAATGTATTATAATACATTTAATACATTAAACCTTATTTAATGCTCAATTTATTATTTTTTTTCCCGGAAATTAAATACCTTATGATGGTTTCTCTGTAACATATCTGTTAGTCTCATTCACTAAAAACCAAAAGGCTTATGGCTTCTCTAGATTTCTCTTCAGCAGGGCCCTAAAACAGCTGGTCACTGATCCTCTAGTGAGCAGTGGCTTGAGAATGAAAGTAATTTCTTCCTTTGACTGTCTGGGTGCCTCGCGTAGATGGGAAGTCTTTAACTACATATTATATCTCTATACTTATTATCATTCCATTTGGAAAAACATGTCACACAGGGCCAAAGAGATCCAGTTATGCTGTGGATTCTGCTTAAATGAATACCTGATGAAGCGATAAACCCATTTTAAAATGAATTTGCTGCTCCCATCAATTCTTTGCAACTCTGTTGCCAGCCTGAAAAATGTATCAAATAATGAAACCTGATAATCTGACCCTGCTAAATGCTGCAAGCAATGTCCCAGGTTGCACATATGGTGAGCCCTTTATTTATTTAATTCCTGATTTGAAAAAAAAAACACCCAAACTCACAACCCTCTGTAGAGGAATGTCTTTTCCATCTTTCAGATAATGCATTAAAAAATCTGGCTTCATGTGACACTTAAACAAATCATATTGGGTTATGTAGACAAACAAAGAATTAATTTACATTAAGTACAGTGTGACACTGTCATTAATTATGATGGAGTATTACAATGGGAGCAAAAAATGCCTGATGTGTATGGTTGACTCTATCACTGGACAGAATAGTCCAAGGGCGCCAAGTGTCAAACAGGGAAGCCGTCGTAATTGGCAGTTGAAAGAGCACACCTCGAGGTCATCTTCTCTTTCATAGCGTTTTGCACTCCATGTGAAGTCTGGAGAGTGAGGGAACATATTTTGATCTAAAAGTTATTATCTGGGCTGGAAATTCATGCTTTTCAGAAGCACAGAGTTTTTATCCAAGTGCCTCATTTTACTCTGGTGAGAGATTAGTATGCCTCACAGGAGCATTGAAACTAATTGTTACAAAAAATTAATGACATGTTCAAAAGCAGCTATTCCCTTGCATGGAGAGGGCTAGAAAGACAGCATATATCAATTTTCTTAATAATTTAATTATAATGGAATGATTATGGTAGCACCTTGTTTCCGTGGGTCTTCAAAAATTGAAGGCTTAGGTGTGATTTTATTGGTGGCTGAGGATGAGTTAAACAACCTTTCGCTGTCACTCTTCATTTGCTGTTTTCTCCTACCTACAGAGCAGCTTTCAAAAGATAACTTATAATTTCTTGCCCATGTGACAATGCAGTGTTGTCAGTAGTAGAAAATGGATTTTTAACTTATTTTTTTTGAGTTATGATGATGAGTTTGTACTGAGCTGGCTGTGTTTTCGACTCTACCTTTTTGTGACTAATAGTATGTTTTTCTGTGATAATAGCTTAGGCCTTTGATAGTGAGTATCTATGGCTTTTGCCTGCCATCCCCTTTCTGATAATAGCACCCCAATTTTCCTTTATAAATAACCCATTTTATTTATTTATTTACTTATTTTAATTTAATTTTTATTTTTTTTTAGGTGAGGCAACCCCTGGTTGACCTCACAGAATGCAAGGACTTTGTCAGCTTACAAAGCCTTATTATTTTATTTTATTTTTTATGTCTATAGCACCTGGTCTTCCTAGGTGGTCTCCCAACTAAATACTAACCAGGCCTGACCCTGCTTAGCTTCCAAGATCAGAGGGGATCAGGCCAGCCCTAACCCACTTAAATCTGTATGGGTGGAGCGGAGTTTGATCCCTTCCTGGGGGAAGTCATGGGCTGAGCATGGCAGATGAGAGCCCAGCATCTGCTTAGATATGCTGATTGGTTCAGGGATGGGCATGTGATCATGAAATTGATATTCTTGCTGGAAATTTTGGAAAAAAAAAGTTTTATATTTTTCTTCTGGTGTCGTTAAACTGGTAGGATATGGTCTGAGAGCTTCCGTTGGGCTTCTCTGTCATTATTTGAGTTGATCCTATCTGAAAAAAGTTGACTTGAGAGATGGAGAGGTACAAATGCCTGAAAACTGGGCACCTGGATCCAATCGTGTGTGAAGTAGACTTCTGGACTTCTGAATTATAAGTGTCCAAAATCTCTTTTTTTGTTGGATTGAACTGGGTTTCTATTGCTTATAACCAAGAGTACTCTCACACACATGTTCTCTGGTCATCATTCCTAGGATATTAACAAAGAGAAAGTGCAGATAGAGTCCCCAAAATTATATCTGTGTATCGAAGAGTTCAGTGCATTGTGTTCTCCTCTGATTTCTCTGCATTATAATCCACATCAATTCTCAAGCTCAGAGTTCATGAGGTGGGAGGGAGCTAGGAATCTCACTTAAAAGAGGAAAAAACTTGGAAATTTGGAATGCCTTCATAAGAAATTAGGAATGTTATTAATGCGTTGTGCATCTAAATGTGAAAACCCTTGTCTTTATTTATAACCGAGATTTGACCAAAATAAGCAAAAATAAAAGAGAAACGTAGAGACATTTTTGGGGTAAAGTTTGTAAATAGCTTATTCTATCGAATGCCTAATCTTTTACAGAGGAGAAAACTGGAATGGTTGATAAATGGAGGTTAAATATTTGTAAGTAATGATTATTCAGTTTAAATTTACTTGTGATTTCAATATGAAAATATGTTTAATTAGGTGAAAAAGAAATGGTCACAGGAGAAGAGTGCCATTAACTCCAAACTCTGGTGTCTTCAAGTCATTTTATCTGAGTTTGAGTCTCCCTTTCGTCGGTTTGTGCAGACTGTTCCATTCTGTGAAGGTTTTTCTTTTTTGCACAGTGTTAGTCACCTGGTCACGGAGATCTCAAATAACATGGGACAAGTCCTTTGGGCTGGGCTAGCTTTCCATTGCCTCTTTCCTGCTCTTAAGTCATACATTCTGGGACTCAGGATAGAAGCAAGGTTTTTTGGACAGCCAGAGCCCCGTTTTTTATTGGCCTCAGTTGTTCCACGAGTCAGCAAGCAATGGCTTAGTGGCTAAATACTTGTAGGGATGAGCGACGCTAATTAGCTCTGATGGGAATCAAACGTAAAATCTTGGCATTACTAGTTTATCTTTCATCCCTCTCCTCCTTCCCAGCACACTGGATGTACGGTGACAAGTGAGAAGCTGGCAAGTCCAGCCTTTATTCAGCCACAGGGCTCACCAACATAGGTGTCAGAGTGTATCTGAAAAGAAAAGAGCTGAAATTAAAAAAAAAAAAAAACAAACCTTATTCTGTCGCTCCTCAGCCCTGCTTCCTAACATGTGACTGGTAAATTAATATTGATGAATTAAATTCACATTTAGTTGAGGATGAACTTAACTTTCTTAAAGAAAACTTTTTTGTTGTTGTTATATATATTTTAAGTACTGACTATGTGTGACAGGCGTTTGGGTCCTATTGTGTTCTCTCAAAATCCATATGTTAAAATCATAACATCTGATACTTTACAATGTAACCTTATTTGGAGATAGGGTCTTTATGGAGGTATCAAGTTAAAATGAAGTAATTAGGGCATCCCTGATCCAGAATGACTGGTATAAGAAGGAGAAGTTTGGACTCAGATACAGAGAGAGAGAAGATAATGTGAAGAGATCATCTATAAGCCAAGAAGAGAGGTCTAGATCAGATTTTTCCTTCATGGCCCTTAGAAGGAAACAATCCTGCCAATACCTTGCTTTGGGACTTTTATCCCTGGAACTAAGACAATAAATTTCTGTTGCTGAAGCCGTGAAGTTTTTGGTATGTTATTATGTCAGTCTGAGCTATCTAATACA
>NW_011888823.1:6704591-6759457 GCF_000151845.1 Pteropus vampyrus
ACGCTAATTAGCTCTGATGGGAATCAAACGTAAAATCTTGGCATTACTAGTTTATCTTTCATCCCTCTCCTCCTTCCCAGCACACTGGATGTACGGTGACAAGTGAGAAGCTGGCAAGTCCAGCCTTTTTTCAGCCACGGGGCTCACCAACATAGGTGTCAGAGTGTATCTGAAAAGAAAAGAGCTGAAATTAAAAAAAAACAAACAAACCTTATTCTGTCACTCTTCAGCCCTGCTTCCTAACATGTGACTGGTAAATTAATATTGATGAATTAAATTCACATTTAGTTGAGGATGAACTTAACTTTCTTAAAGAAAACTTTTTTGTTGTTGTTATATATATTTTAAGTATTGACTATGTGTGACAGGCGTTTGGGTCCTATTGTGTTCTCTCAAAATCCATATGTTAAAATCATAACATCTGATACTTTACAGTGTAACCTTATTTGGAGATAGGGTCTTTATGGAGGTATCAAGTTAAAATGAAGTAATTAGGGCATCCCTGATCCAGAATGACTGGTATAAGAAGGAGAAGTTTGGACTCAGATACAGAGAGAGAGAAGATAATGTGAAGAGATCATCTATAAGCCAAGAAGAGAGGTCTAGATCAGATTTTTCCTTTATGGCCCTTAGAAGGAAACAATCCTGCCAATACCTTGCTTTGGGACTTTTATCCCTGGAACTAAGACAATAAATTTCTGTTGCTGAAGCCGTGAAGTTTTTGGTATGTTATTATGTCAGTCTGAGCTATCTAATACACTTGGCTAGTATCTGAAGCCCAGTGGTTCAGGTTATCTCATTTAATCATCCTGTTCAAGGTAGTTGTTACATTTCCATTTAAAACTCAGGAGACTTGTCCATGGACACGCAGCTATCTAGTAGAGGAGCCTGGATTATGATCTAGGTGTTTGATTCCCAGTTTAGTGGATTTTTCTGTCAAAACAAACAAACAAACAAACAAACAAACAAATAAACAAACAAAAACTTCAGGAAGCTAAGGGAAATAATACTTCTCGTAAAAAAAGGAAAAGTACAAAAAATTTAAAAAGCCATAAACAAAAAGTTATGTTTATAAACACCCATGTAGCCATCACTCAAATTTAACAAATGCGTTAACCAACTATTATATTTCTTTCAGATTTTTTTCTTAAATTATTACAGACATTTCACTTATGTCTCTGTTTATAAATCATTCCTTTTCTTCTTCTCCAAAGGCAAACATAACCATTAATTAAGATTATATTCAGTCCATATATTTTAATATTTTTGCTATATTTATTCTCTAGTAAAAGCAATTCTGCACAAAGTAATACTGCCGTGGATACATTGAACCATTCCTCTGTGTATGTGTGCAAGAGTTTTCTTTAGGCTAATCTACCTAGAAACCAAATTGGTGGGTTACAGGTAGACACTTCTTCATTATTACTAAATATTACCAAGTTGATCTTCAAGTAGGTCACGCTTCTACTTGCAGCATGTGAAAATTAGTTTCCCCGTATCTTTGTTATTGTCGAACTTTATTCTGAATATCAGTTATATGTTGGTTATATATAACAAATATTTTCTGTCAGACAGTCCTGTCTTTTTGCTCATTTCAAGGGTATATTTTGTTCCATGGAAGCTTTGATTTTAATGTAGGCAAGTTTATCGTTCTTAGTTTATGGTTTGCACTCTGCTTGCATGTGTTTAAAATTATTTCCCACACCAGATTTATAAATATGTTTTCATAAATTTTACCGTAAATGTTTTAAAGTTTTTGCTCTATTTTAATATATTTAATCCTCTTGAAATTGACTTTGTTTATGGCATGAAGTAGGAATCTTATTTTAATTACACCAGTAACATTTGTTTACTATGTCATTCATTTCTCATTGATTTAATTGTCATCTCTCTCATAAATCAAATATGTAGGCTGTTTATAGGTTCTTCAGTTTGTTTCATTGGTCTATTATTCAAAAACATCTCACATGTTTCAAGTGATAGAGATACCTCCCCACTCCCCACTTTGTTCTTCCTCAAAGTCATTTTGGTGCTCTTGGCAGTATAGCATAGTGATTAAGGGCATATTTGACAAACTGGGAAAGGATCTTGGTTCTTCTATTACTATCTGTTTGACCTTGGATGAGATTTTAATCTCTCTGTGTCTCAGTTTTCTCATAGGTAAAAATGAAGATAAAATAGTATCTACCTTATAAATACAGTTATTATTGGTATTAAAGAGTTGTGTATGAAGTTCTTAGAAAGTGATTCACAAAAAATATTAAGTAAAAAATATATATTATTAAGTATTTGCTATTGTTCCATAAATAAATTTCAAATCAGCACATTGGGTTTCCTAAAATATTCTACCAGAATTTTCACTGAACTTTTATTGAATTTATATGTTAATTTGAGGAAGAAGTGACATCTTTAGTTTTGCTAAAGATGATGTTTAGTTTTGCTTTCATGCAAATAGCATGTTTATTTATGTATTTAATTCTTTTTTAGTTTTTAGTAAATTTTAAAATTTTTCTTTATGATATTCATGTAAGTCTTTTGTTTAGCTCATATAAAGTAACTTTTATTTTTTACCATTATAAATTGTGCCTTAAATTTTTAGATATTTTCTTTGATATACATTTTCAAATCAGTTTAAGTTCTATAAGATGTCTTTGGTATTTTGATAATAACTTAATTGAATTTGCAGATCAATTTGAGGGAAATGTTTCTCTTTATAATATTCCCTTTATAAACATGGTATTTCTCTATTTTGAATTTTTTTAATTTCTTGATAAAATCATACAAGACATGTTAGTGTAATTCTTAGGTATCTTATTGTTTTGTTGTTATTGTAAATGAGGTCTTTATTTCGATTCCATTTTCTCTTTAGGTATGACTGTAGATAGGGATGCTATTGATTTTTGCATGTTGATTCTATTTCTAAACTCTATTATAAGTTTTTATAGTTTGTCTGTGTGGGGGTCCAGAGTGAGCCACCTCAAGGTACTCAGTGCCTCAGTAATATGCAGACATTACTTTGAGCTAAAAGCAACTTTAGCTACAGGCTCAAGAGAAACTTCTGCCCTCCCTTTAACTACCAAGAAGAATTTGAATTTGGGTCTTGTCCATGAGATTATCAGAGGTAACTTCTTTTGACATATCTATAGGGAAGGGCAAATTTCTACGTATTAAACCTCTGTTCTTATCATCCTGCAATGACTCTTTGAAGCCCCAAGATCCATTACCTCACCCCTAGCTCAGGGTGTTGTGTCCCTCAATTCCCCTTTTTATCTCTGAACCTCTTGTACCTGTGGAGTCTCTGACTCTCTCATGTATGTGGGGTTCGCATACATATGTATGTATTAAATTTGGTTATTTTCTCTTGCTAATCAGTCTCATGTCCATTTGATTATTAGACCAGCCAGAAGAACCTCAAGGGTAGAGGAAAGTTTGTTCCTGTCCCAGATCTGATGTTCTATGTAGACAATCATATTATCTGCAAATAATGACAATTAAGTCTCTTTCTTTATACAAATCATATGTCATTTCTTTTTATCATTTTTTTATTGATTAGAAAATCTAATAAAATGTTGAGCAATAGGAGTGCTAGAAGATAAGTGTGGATATTATTCTTTGGTAGTACACCGAAACTAACAGTAAAAGGAAAGGTGAAATCTGCAATCATATCAATAACCTATTTGTACTCTGTTATACTAATACCCATTGGATTATCTTACACTTTGAAAAGATCTTTTACCTGTGTTTGATTTTTATCACTTTGCATTATCATTTGGAAAATATTGGTTCCCCGAGTTATGCAGATATTCCAAATGACAAATTTCATTATATAGCATCAAAAAAAAAAAAATCTCATTTATTTAATATAGCTGTTACCAAACTCAAGAGATGTGTTTTGTCTGCACACGTCAAAGCCAAAAGAGACACTGACAGGAGTTTGTAGCAAAGAAAGTAGAGGTTTATTTAAGGAAAAGGCACCAAGCTTGGAGACACAGGTTAGATAGAGCTCAAAGACCTGGCTCCCTGATGGCCTCTAGGGTGGTGGTCCCCAATCTTTTTGACGCTAGGGATTGGTGCTCCTATGAAAATATAATGCCTGATGATCTGAGGTAGAGCTAAGGTGATGATGCTATCTCTGGGGAGGGGCTGCAAATACAAATGAAGCTCCTCTTGCCGGCCTGCCACTCACCTCCTTCCATATGACCCAGTTCCTAACAGGCCACAGACTAGTACTGGTCACAGCCCAGGGGTTGGAGACCCCTGCTCTAGTCATGGTAGTTAATGGAGTTGGAGTCGTGATTGGTAGGAACTAGGGAAAAATGCAGTTGATTATTGCATCAGATCCTGATGTCAGTCATGGTATCTTTCTGTATGTTTTCAAGGGAATGTACGTAGGGTCTTTCTGCTTTCAGTGGTGTAGATCTGCAAGATGTTGTCTTTAATTTGACCCAAACTCTGTTTCTGTGGTCAACAGACCTGAGGCTTTGTTCTTAAGACTGTTGGATGCTGACCTAAGGGCTTAATGATTAAGAGTATGGTTGGTGCAGTATGCTAAAGGTAAGGAAAGAAAAGAAGCAAGTGAGCCCAAGGCCAATTTGAATCTCTAAGAAAGAAGAGAAAAGTCATTTTAAAGAAGTGAAGATTTGTTTGGCTACATAAATACCTATCTTATTAGAACACTCTTTAAATATTGGGATGCTATCAAGCTCATGATCATAAATACACCTTTTCCAAGATTCTAATTTTTACCTGAAGCTCAAATTGTATCAATTGGCAATAGATATTGTTATTCATCAGTTTCCTTTGAGGTGACAGACATTATTTTTTGAGAAAATTTGTCAAAAACTAAATGTTGATAGCTATAGTTTGTTTACTAGACATTCTTTTAAGTAAAAATGATGTTTCATGAAAAAAGTGATAATTCATTACACAATTCAAACAATTAAACAATAGCTTTTTCTCAAGATAATTTGAATATGTCAATATGCAGCATAGTGCTTTATATATACTTCTCATTTTCATTCTGTTAACTTTTTTTTTTATTCTAGCCTGAGCTGTCTAAAATATGTACTGTGAACAGTTCTGGAATATGGTTGATCTGGTGATTATAGCTCCTACTTACCTCTGTTTTTGTTCTATTTCCAGCTCTTGTACACATTTATTTATATTTTTAAAAGTCTATGTTTTTAATATATTTTTTAAAAAACCTAATCTATTAGTACTATGAGTGAGCCTGTCATAGAGAAGGTTGCAACATTAGTTCAAAGCACTATCTTGACGGGAAACCTTTAGGCTATTGTTTTAGAAACTTCTATTGTAAATTCAACTGGTAATGCAAAACAGAGGTAGAGGTACCAGGTTAATTAGTAGATTGTTTAGGACAGGGGCAATTATGAATATTGAATTCTCTGTAGCATTCATCACAATGTCTTGGATATAATAGGTACTCATTATCTATCAAAACTCTGGCATTTGCAAATTTAATATTTGTGGTTTTAAATTTTCCCAAGTGACCTTCAGAGGACCCTGGAATTTTGCTGCTTCCAGAATAAGCACATCTCAACATGACTTTGAGGTTCTCTGTTCTTATTAAATAATCCTTACTGAATACCATAATCAAGTACTCACAAGTTGACTTTTTAATGTGTAAAATAGAGGTTAAATAAGAGACATATGATTTAATAACAATTTAAAAAGTTGTTACCTTATGGCTGGGATATGGAAACGTAATTTTCAAAAGAACGTGATTCTGGAGAAAACCAAAATCCTTTGCCAAACGTTCTAAAATAGTGAATTTGATGGTTTATAGAGGGCTCTGAACATATTCTTAACAAATGTCAGATGTCTACTGTAAATATTTGTTGATTGGAATAATTTGAATTGGTCTTGGGAGTTGCCCATATAACATGATTTGAGAAGTAATAGGAAGAATCCACTTTCCATAAAACTTTCCCCTACAATCGTAGTGTATGATGTTTCATAATGAGAGATTTATTACTTAGTGCTAAGTACTGACCTCTCTCTGAAGACATCTCAACATTTAAATTCATCTGTTATTGTAAAGGGAGCAAGTACATTGTCACCAACACATTAGGCTAAAGGTTTTTAGCTCCACAGACCCAACATTTCTTGAACATCTGTTATGTGCCAGAGACTGTTTTAGGTACTGTGGATGACAGAAAGATACAACATAGGCACTTGTCTTTTGGGAACTCATAGCCCAGTAAAAAAACAGATGATATAAAATATTAAAATGTTACAAGTGATATTAAAATGTATGAATAAAGCTATCTTCTGGTAGCTTAAAGGAGAAATAAGGAAAATCTTCAGAGAGGATGCCACATTAGTATCTTGTAAAGAACCGGGGTGGGGGGGCGGTGGGAGGATTGCTTACTACGAAGAGATTGCTTAGAATCCTTAGGATTCTAAGGCATTCTGAGGACGCTAAGTTCAGACCTGGAGGTTAAAAGTTAGAGAAAAGAGGGGAGACTCTTGGAAAAGGAGCCAGAATGTCAAAGACAGAGTTTATTTCTCGATTGTGCTGTTGTTTGCTCCAGCCAGTTAAGAAAAATCCTTTATTCCATGACGCTAGGCACTCTACCTAGCCTGAGTAAGACCTCGAGAATTTTATTGTATTTATTAATTTTTACAAGATAACTGGGGTAGGATGAAGGTAGAGCTTGCCTAGAAGTCTGAAGGTTTAGCTTCTAGACCAGTTCCACCATTTATTAATTGTCTAATTTCGTGCAAACCATTTAACCTCTTGGAGCTTCAGTTTCCCCAATAAGATAATGCAACAATAACAACTGCTCTGTCACTACAGTGGTTTCTTAGGTAATAGCATCCTTGAAAATATATTGAAAATTGCCAAATTGCAAAACACTACAAAAATATAAATTCAGGTATGAAGTGTCATTCAGCAAGTTATTAGGTCAGACTGATACAGGGATCACCAGACATGAGGTAGGTTTAAAGCATATAAGCTAGCAGAATGGTATCAGAGATTTTTTGCACTGAAGATATGTGTATGGATTGTATTATGCCAGGAAGTGTACTCATATGCTATACACTTAGTTATCCTAACCCTAGTCCTATTCCACTTAATCTGCCATTTTGTAAATGAGAATATGAATGAATATAGCTAGGAATATGCAAACTCATCTTTAATAATAGAGAAACAATGTAAGGGAATGCCACTTGGCCAGAGGGACGTCTCCTTTGTATACAGACAACCACTACTTTAATATGTCATGAAGAAAAGTGATTTGAGCTGGTGTTTTTTTAGAGCATACTTGTCAATTCAACAGAAACCGGCACTCACATTTCCCATTACACTGGTGTCTTTTGTACTTTTGTTTTTGTACACAGAACAAAATTAGCTAAAGACTAATAAGCTAGAGTGGTAACCTTGAATTTTGTGAAAGTTAAGGAAAATTTAATGCCAAGAGTTGTACATCTGCAACTGCAATTAGTCCCAGTGCACCCCTTCTGCTCTCAGATTCTGAGAATGCCAATAAAATACCAAAAGACATGCAATACAGTGAAAATCGGTTCTTTGGGTATTGTAGCATCTTGACTTAGAAGGGCTTTAACCTTGGCCTCACGTGTCCTGAGAGGCCTGTTGCTGATGCTGAGTGAGTGCTGAAACTATCAGAATTTTTCATCTGAGTAAAATTAAAAATGAAACCTTCGAAGTCCTATTGATTCTAGACATGTTCTATATGCATTAAATTGAACCTAATGGACTGAGAAATGAGCGTTTCAGCACATATAGGTAAGAATTATATGTATGAAAATAAATTACCCACAGGCCCTTCATCCAGCAATATATGTATTTATCTATGCGGGTAGGTAACACCAACTCATTCTGTTGAATCTCTCTGAGATCACTGAGAATCAATTGTCAGGCCACTTAAATTTTGCTCAACATTAATCCATTATTAGCTCTTGGCTTTGCTGCTCTAAAATATAAGTGGACAAAATTTAATAAATATTTTGGCCATTGGAAACACTGAGTAAGGACCTTAGCATGAATAGAATAAAAAAATGTATGGACATGCAAATCTCTGATCTTCTGATTGTAAGCACATGTGTATTCATTTGACTTGTTTCTATGTGTTCCGATTGATATTTTCCTACCTCGATAGTCTTGTGCAAGCTTACCTGATTTATGATTTTAACTGTCTTCTATGTTCTTAGAACTACTGAACCCATATCCCTATCTTGAACTTGGCCTGAACTTCAAGCTTATATATTCAATGGAGTGCTGGAGAAAACTACTTAGACATCTCACTGTCACCTATAACTCAACATGCCTAAAGTTTAAAGTCATATTCCCACTAATCTAACCTATTCTTTCCTTGTATTTCAGCTTTTACTCAGGCTATACTGTTTCTTCCTCTCAAGTCCCATATTCAGTTCTCAAGTCCTCATTATTGTGTTGCCTAAATTTAGCTCAAGTGGACCTACTTCTATAAACATTGCTCTAGTATAGATGCTTACTATCTCTCATTCTGAGTACAGCGGTCATGTAGTCCTGCTTCCAGTATAGTGTCATTTTCCGCAGATGCATTCTTATCATATAACCAGAGCCAGAATCCTCTCGCCAATGTGCACATTTGACTTTGTACCTCTCTTCATAATCTCTCAGTAGTTTCCTAACATCTACAGACTAAAGTTTGACTTCTTAACAGGGCTCACAAAATCCTTCCTGACTTGCTCTACACAGGCCTTATTAGCTTCATCTCTCAATCTGAGTGCGCCATGTATTTGCTGGTAAGTCTCCACACTGGCAGTGTCCCTTCCCACTGCCTGTTTTTATTCATGCCTTTCCCTCAGCTGCAGCAGCCTGCTCATCTCTCCACATCCAGTTAGCCCTTGTTCATCTTTCAAGACTCGGCTGTGGCATTTTTTTTTTCTCCAGAAAGCCTTCTCTGAAATCCAACTTAATTAATCTTCTTTTACGCTTCATCACATCCTGTGCAAACTTCTATATACTGAAATTTTATTAATAGTTTTGTTTGTGTCTCTACTTCACTAGGCTATGAAGTTTTTGAGAAAAAGATTATTTTGTATTCATTTTAGTGCCCTCAACATTAAACCCAATGCCTTCCATTTGGTAAATGATAAAAATGCTTGTTCAATCATCTTTGAGTTAAATTCATACATTTGATAGTTTTATATATGATTTCCTTTCCTCTGGCTGAAAGTTTTGAAACATTGGGTAGATTATTGAAAAAGAAAGAAAGAAAGAAAAAAAAACCTTGGACAAATTCTTAATTTAGATACTTTCTGTGTCACTTATAGATTGAAAACAGGTTTTCATAGCAAGCATTGTTAAAGGATATATACACCAAAGTTTCACCTTAGCTTTTTAAGATACTGGCTAAAAGTTTCCGGGAACTGGTTGCACTGTTAGGATTATAGGATCATTGCTGTCACATGAAATAACATGTACTATAAATTTGTTATAATTACTAGAAATGTAAATACCTCCATATATAAATTATTGTTAATAATTAGTGCCTACCAGATTAAGTAATTCACCACGTCTGAGGAATCCTCCAGTTTTGGAATTCTAGAAATTCTTTACCCCCAAAGAAACCTCAAAATAAAATTGTTTCAACCTTATTGTAGCTGCCACATAAGACCATCAGTTGGCTATGTTGGTCCTCTGTAACTGCAAAGACCAGACCCATCATGTGGCCATCTGCATCACTTTTGAAGAAAAACCAAACACTTTGTATTAACATGCTCTCTTGGTCATTTTAGTGAATTTCCTTATAGTCTAAGAATCTTGACAGTAGAGGCCAAAGAGTCTAATTTCTTTGAACAGGAGGTTAACATAAAAACACATAATATCTTAACTGTCTCTTTTCTCTGCCAAACATTTCATCCTAAGTGGATCCACTAGATGCGAGGAGGGGTATGCAAGTTACAAGTCTTTTTAAAGATGTCATTTTGATACTCCACATTGATTCATTCATCTCAGATGGGGTAATATACTTTTTTCAAAGCAAATGTGTTCTCTCTACTGACCTTCCGTTCAATCGGTGAGTTTTGGCACCAAAATGCTGAGCAGCTGGACCTCAAATTTAAGGAACCTATTATGCACATATCCCTGGAAATGAAGAAACATTTTGTTTAAAAATAAGTGGATTTATGGGACACTCAAAAACTTTTTGTTTGTTTGGAGAGACTTATATATCCATACCCCCACCCTCCCACCCCTGAAATAAGGAAACAAATCAAAAGGTTCAGAGGTAAAATTGATTTTGTATCTTGAGGATGCCTGCAATATTTAATATTGTTTCTTTATTAGCCACTTACTCAAGAAATAATATTAAATGAATATCTGCTGTGTGCTAGGCTCACTTCTAAGAGCTCCATCAACTTATAGTCTGGCCAAGGCCCAACCAAATAATAGTTTACTTGTGAGCCATGAATTTTCCAAAAAGAAAAGTCTGAAGGGCTATGGGAAAACATCCTGAGAAACCTGTCCCAATCGGGGTATTAGGCTAGTGCTCCCTGAAAAGTGGCATAAACGGTAGAAAAGAGAGAGCCAGGAGAAGGAGTGGGGGTGGGGTTGGTTCAGGTGTTGCAGGCAAAGATTACCGAGCACACAGTTCCTGTGAGGATGAGCTGACCTCCCCAGGAAATACTTTGACAGTCCCTCTAATCTCCAGTGACCCCAGCCTAGATGTCCTGATGCTTTTTATTTCTCTATGTTAGATCTGACCTTTCTGAGCTTGCCTGTCAAGGAGTCTTCCTTCTCTTTCTAGGCGAGTGTAAGTCTTCACTGAAGAGTGAAGGGAGAGGTGATAAATGACAAATACAGCTAGAAGTGAATGAAATACTACAGTGAAGGATAAGTTCTCTCCTTCAAAAATAGAAACTTTGCTTTCCCGCTCATGCCCTTTAACATTTATCTCTGTTTAGAAGCAGCTCCCGATGTAGGAGTCCAGTGAATTGCTAAATTAATACGTATTGTTAAATTCCTAGAAGAGGAAAAAAATGTAAGTTTATAGAGATTTCCCCCTCCCTTCCTTCATAATCTCTGATCTTTGGGTAAGATTTTAGATTTTTAATATTAATAATTATATTTCTCCTAGGAAATAAAGGGATGTAGCTTTGTCAATAAAATCAAATCTCCTTTTGCATAAAAAAAAAGAGCAAGATACAATGTGAGCGAATCCCACAAATGAAAAATTGAATGAAAGATGGTAGATTCAAAAGATACATATTGTAGGATTCTATTTACATAGAGTTTCAAAATATGCAAAAGTGAGTTGTGCTATTTGGAAGTCCAGCCGTTTCTGTTGGGAGTGATCTTTGGTGGTGGTGCAGGTATTGACGGGAAGGGGGCACATGGGGACTTCTGGGGTACTAGTGATACACCCTATACATCCCACGTTATAAGTATTCTTATATATGTGCTTTTGTATACATATACCATAAGTCAATAAAGTTATAAAAAAAATCTTATAATGAATTTTTTTTTTTTTTTTATGTAAAAGAAGAAAGCATTTGATCTTTCGAATGTGATTCTGGCAGCATATACAGAGCCATTAAGAAATGGGCCTTTAAAATAATACAGTTTCTTTTTTTCAGCTCAATAGACATAAATCAGGGCTCAAAGAAAATTACTTTGGACCAAATTATTTAGTTCCACCACAGGTCTAATGATGCTAAGTATATAATTGCTCAAACTAACCATTTTTAAAAATTTGTATCTCATTGAGTATCAGAGCAGAGGGTTAGAAAACATGCTTCTAGGTTGTATGTCATTGCATGCATGATGCATGTCCAATATGCCCCTTTATTTCTCCAGAAGACAGCTAAAGAAAACTATGGTGCTATGTATGCAGCCTACTCATAGTGAACTTATACGTACCGAAATAATAGATTTTATAGTGAACGAAGAATATTTTTCTGAGTTGACATCATTTCAATAGGCATATGAGTTTGATGACTAGCCTTCCATTTTCTGTGAGATCAAATCAATGGGATGGAATATGTGATTACAGATGTATATTCTGGTTTTACTTCTGCAAGTACGAAGAAGGGAAATGTGTCATTGCACGCTACGTCAGTGTTGTGAAATATCTTATTTCTGTGCGCCTCTTCCATTTTTTAAGTTACTGTATGCTTTTCAGATGTATTATTTTACAGCTTTGCTGCCGTGACCCTGGTGTCCCTGCTCATTGGAGGATAGCTGAATGTTTAAAAAAAATGACCCATTCATAATGTACTGATGAAGCGATTATAGGCTGCTGACTCTGGAGTCTTGGTGGCCACTGGCTACTAAAGAAAAGCACTGTGCTGCAAAAAAGGGTGTATAAGATGGAATGCTGATTTTCTCTACTTTCATTCAGGAGTGGTATTGGGGCCTCTCATACTCTTATTTATATTCAGAGTGAGCCTTGCCATGTAGAGCTGCTCAGTAACTTAGGAACTGGAAGGTACAAGTGGGTCTCTAAAGCAAGTTCAGGCAATTAAAGTTGACATTCCTGAAAGCAGAACACTTGCCAGGCTGAGAAAGAGGCAATTGATTGGTGAGAATCTCCCAGAACATTGCCTGGTTCTCTGGAGAACTGAAAGTAGTACCCAGCCCAACAAATGGAATAGGCAAAGCCTTCCATAAACAAGTGAAGTGGCTTAGAGAAGATTCTTCTCTAACTGCATCAAGTATCCTCATGCATGATTGGATACCCAGGAAAATCATTCTCTGCCCCGCTTATAGGAGTGATGCCCTGAGAGGCCACATTAGATAGTAAACAGAGCAGGTAAATGGAAGATAAGCCCTCTAGAGCACAATGATTGTTTAGTTGCAAGTAAAGAAAAAACCCAAACAAAAGCAAACAAAAACCCCAACCATATGTTTGTGTTAATATTTTGCACATTTAATAAGAAATATTGTTTTCTTTTTTTTTAATACATAGATCTCACTGTCACTGCAATGGTTTTAGGTTCCAGAGCAGCTCGATTTTTATTTCCCTCTGCAACTTTCCTTTGCCCATGTTCTGCCTCTATCTAAAATCGATGAATCACATGAGTCACAAGTGATTAGAGATGGGAAATTAAATCTATGAACAAGCAGAACTAATAAAATGATTCACAACAAAGCAAAGGTGGGATAATTATTGTAGGCTAAACAAGGCTGCAATTGTTAGGTACGGAAGTTGGAGAAGAGTGTGCTCCAGTTCAGTGGAGCCAGAGCAAGTTACATGATCTTAATGACACAGTCATCAGTCCACCATATTATTTCTATAGATATATAGACCCGTACATTTCTATAGATATATAGACCTGTACTATTTACACAAAGATAAAATATACACACATGTGCACCTTAGATAGTTTCTACTTGCAATGTACAAATCATATGCCTTATATTTATATAACCAATATCCTCAAATCTTACCTATAAGATGTTGCCTAGCATCTTTAATTATGTTTGTAAAATTATAACACAGGAAACTTCTTGACAACTGATTTCAAGACTAGTTTTGTGAGTTACAGAGCATGTGGCCATCCTCATGTTGTCATTTCCAAAAATTTTAAAAGGAATTCTTGCTCAAGAACACATCTCTTGCTTGCTTCTTGTTTTAACAGGGGCCACAGCCTTCTGTTCAGCACTTGAGGCTGGTACCAAGTAGGAAGAGTCAATATAATGCAAATACCACTGAAGGATGGCATTATCCAAATTCCTACTGAGATGCAAGGACACGTTTAGATAAAATGTGTACTGTGTACCAGTGTTAGATAGAGGACAGAGAATTCCACTAGTCAATGAATCGATTACAGATATATAGCTATATCTTATTTTATTGATTTTTATTGTGCTTTGCAAATATTGCTTTTTTTTCTTTACAAATGAAAGGTTTGTGGAAACTCTGCGTCAAGCAAGTCTATCAACAACATGTTTTCAACAGCATTTGCTTACTTTGTGTCTCTGTTACAATTTGGTAACTCTCATGATATTTCAAATGTTATTATTTTATTTGTTATGGTGACCTGTGACCAGCGATCTTTGATGTCACTATTGTAATTGTCTTGGGGTGCCACAATCCCCATCCAGATCAGACGGTGAAATTAATCAATAAATATGTGCTGCTCCACTGACCGATCCGTCTTTCTCCCTCTCCATTCCCTGAGACACAACAACATTGAATTAGGCAAATTAATAAGCTTACAATGGCCTCTAAGTGTTCAAGTTAAAAGTACAGTCATCTCTCACTTTAAATCAAAAGCTAGAAATGCTGTTTAGTGAGAAAGGCATGTCAAATGCTAAGATAGGTCAAAAGCTAGGCCTCTTGTGCCAAACTGTTAGCCAAGTTGTAAATGCAAAGAAAGAGTTCTTGAAGGAAATTAAAAGTGCTACTCCAGTGAACACACAAATAAGAAGCAAAACAGCCTTATTGCTGATATAGAAAACGTTTAGTGGTCTGAATAGACTATAAAATCATCCATAACATTCCCTTAAGCCAAAGTCCAGTTCAGAGAAAGGCCCTGTCTTCAATTCTATGAAGACTGAGAGAGGTGAGGAAGCTGTAGAAGAAAAGTTTGAAGTTAACCGAGGTTGTTGGTTCATGAGGTTTAAGGAAAGAAGCTGTCTCCATAACATAAAAGTTCAACGTGAAGCAGAAAGTGCTAATGTAGAAGCCGCAGCAAATTATCCAGAAGATCTAGCTCAGATAATTGATAAAGGTGTCTACACTAAATAGCAGATTTTCACTGTAGATGAAACAGCCTTATATCGGAAAAAGATGCCATCTAGGGCTTTGACAGCTGGAGAGGAGAAGCCGATGCCTGACTTCAAAGCTTCAAAGGACAGGCTGACTCTCTTGTTAGGAGCTAATGCAGCTGGTAATTTTCATTTAAAGCTGCTGCTCATTTATTATTCAGAAAATCCTAAGGCTCTTAGAATTGTGCTAAATCTACTCTGACTGTGCTCTATAAAGGGATAGCACATCTATTTACAACATGGTTTACTGAATATTTTAGCTCACTGTTGACATCTCCTCCTCAGAAAAAAGATTTCTTTCAAAATATTACTGCTCATTGACAATGCACCTCCCCCAGCAAAAAGATTATGACTCACCGAAGGTACAGATGATGGTTAGCATTTTTTAGCTATAAAGTATTTTTAGATTCAGGTAATACATTATATTTTTAGACATAATGCTATCGCACACTTACTAGACTATAGTAGAGTGTAAGTATAACTTTTATATGCACTGGGTAACCAAAAAATTCATATGACTCACTTTATTGTGATATTTTGCTTTATCGTGGTGGTCTGGAACCAAACTTGCAATATCTCCAAGGTACGCCTGCGTAGAAAAGAAGGACTGATGGCACCAAGATAAGTAAATGATTCCTTCACAATATGGAAGTGATTTATCTTTCCTCACTTTATTTCCTCAAAGCCCTTAGTTTGGTTCCAGGCACATATTTATGGTTTAGGATGGATTTTATTATTAGAAAAATGGAGGAGTTACACGGTTTGACTTGTATCAGTAGAATCTTCACCTTATAAACTATAAGAGGTCATTGGCTACTTCCTTCATTGTTTGTCTATTTCCCTTTTGAAAATTATTTTACAAGTTCCTTCTCCCAGGAAGACGTCTCACAGGCCCAGGATGACGCATTGCCTTTCACAAATATTCCTGGTGTACCTGTGTGTGCCTAGAGCTTCCCTCTGTTATTGTGGATTTGCCTTGCTATCGACTTTATCAAAACTGTAAGTTCATTGAGAGCAGGAAAAATAAGGCCTCACTGACTTTTAACTACAGCACCTAGTTTCCTAGCTGAATGCTATTTATTAATTGAATAAACTATTTAATTAATATGACAGATAAAAGGAAAAGACTGGATTGTAGTGACTGGGTTAGCCACAAGACAACATGGAGAAGTCCCAAGAAACTTGAGCATTTATTTTATTAACATAATATACTTTAAAAAGTAGAATCTATTTTCTGAATTAAAAAGTATAATTTTTTTTCTCAGAGTTGTTGGCCCACAACATTTGCATGATCAACTTGCAGTGGAGGAATTTTATGACAGAATGCAGATGAACTTTTCTGTGATAATTGAAAATGCTCCAGAGAAAAATGACCTCTGAAATGGCTACTAAGTCACAAGAAAAGTAGCTGTTTGAGGGCAACTGTTGCCCAGAAGCTAAATAACCTGTATGTGTGCATACCTTTCCCTTGATACAGTAGCTACTGGAAGCCAAAGACAGACCTTTCAACAAGATTAAAGAGACGCTATTAATTGCTATCGATCATGGGTCAACAAATTAAATTACATCTGCAGCTGCATCTCTGAAAGGTCTAAATGAGAAATGCAGTTAATGGGTCTGGCTGACCCAATGTTGTGATTAATTAAAAAGGGAATGAAACCAAAAAACAAACAAAGGCAAAGGAAAATGTGATAGGAGCAGGATGGGCATCTGAGAGAGGGTCACAGTGGATGGTTAAATAATCCCTTTTGAAAATTTCCAGAACCCTGATGAGCAACAACATGAAAATGAAATTTACATGTTATATTCTGAAGGGGTATGTACAGAAAGAGGTGTTGGAAATTTATAAGTAGTGTATGTATCACAATATGCCCATAAATTGTTTCACTATGGTGTGAGCTTAATATTTGCCACAAGTTAGTGAAGAATTTTGTTATTCTTGCCAATTGAACCTTTGACTTGTATTTCAAGAATACGGTGAATAAATGTATGACCAGTAGAGAACTTTGGTTATTCAAATGGCAATGATTAAAATGGAGATGAAAATAGAATTGGCAAGTAGAAACAGAGTAAACTGCCCTGGAGATAAGCATATCTGAGGATGATCCTAAATATCTGATATTACCAATATCTTTGGCATAATCTAAAATGAGATTATGTGCCACTTCCAAGGAAAGTACAGGTTCCACTTAACATCAATATCCTATTCAACTGAACTAGGAACATCAGCTATTTTAATTCTTGAATTCCCATTTGATCTTCCATGAAGTCCTATTGCCTCAACTGGTCTGTTCGATTCTCACCACTATGGGAACTGATCCCTACTATTCTTTCCAGGACTCTTGTAATTTCCTTTCACGAGTGTCCCCACATCTCTATTGCCAGACCCCGATCCCCTTCATTCTGCTACCAGATTTGTTATTCCAAGATACAAATATGGCCATATCATCCTCTTTTTTGATGTTAGTTAATTCACAGTATCAACAAAAATCAAGTCTAAATTTCTCGATAAGATCTTTTAGGACGTAAGAACTGTTTTGTTTTTTTTTTCTCCTGGACATCTCTTTCCCTGTGTCCTTCTCTGCAAGCTCACACTCACATCACACCTGACTGCTTCTAACACTCCCAATACACTATTCATTTTTTTCTGTACTGCAACATTATTCCCTAAATACCTGCCCAACTTTTACTGAAGCTACAAAGTCTAAATCCAAGTTTAACTTATCCATAAGATCTCTCTTATGATACCACAAGTCTTAATGACAGCTAACATAGACTAGGCTCCTCTTATCTGCCAGGTTCTATTCCGAGATGTTTTATGGGTAGTATTCTGTTTAAGACTTAAAACTCCTTGATAAAAGCTGATTTTGCCTCTTTATAATTGTGTGAGCCTGAGACAAATTACAAAATCTCTCTGAATTTCAGTGTTCCAGTCTGAAAAATGGGAATGCCAGTTCATAGTTTTATGGTGGTTAAGAGGATGGTCGAAGTAATAAATATAAATCATTGTCTCATGTAAAGTAGCCAATACTGTGTCTGGCACCCAACAGGGGCACAAGAAATGATGGCTGAACTTTATATACGAATTCTTCCCAACCCCACCCACCTCACATAACTATTTATTAGGAAAGTTTTTAAACTCAAATTTAATTCTAAAAATATAGTGTTCAAAAAAATGCCTCTATCAAAGCCAGATAGTAATGCAAGTACTAGGACTCATTAAATTGAGTTTAGGTTTCAAAGAACTAGGAGATCAAGATTTTTAAAAGTTTTTTTTTAAAAAAAGCCATCTTTTGACGCCCTTCACCCATGTCTTTTACACATCATTGTTTAAAAAGAAAAATAATAATAATCTGGAGAGATAAGAAGTGGTAATACATGAAACAAAACTAGCCATGAGCTAATTGCTGAAGGTGAGTGATATTAAATTGGGTCCATTATTCTATTTTTCAACAACAACAGCCATAAAACTACAGGTCGTACACTGTAACGTATAGATTTTGGCTTATGCCAGGAGTTGCCTGAGCTATTCATGGGGAAAAACCACTCCATACCACAAAACAAGTTCTCTCTCTTTCTCTCTCTGTCTCTCTCTGTTTCTCTGTCTCTGTCTCTGTCTCTGTCTCTCTCTATGTATATATATACATACACACATATATGTATATATATATACACACATACATATAATATATAATTAATATATAATATATAATTAATATACAATATATAATATATAATATATAATAAATATAATATATATATATATATATATACCATGATCCCTGGCCACTGTGGGTGCCAGGCCCACACTGTGACCAGGCCTGGAGAGTGCTCAGCCTTACTTATGAGACATTTGTAACTGAATAAGTTGTGTTCAGTTTGTACAGAATAGTTAGAATATTCTATTAAAGTTGTGAAACATGAAAAAAATATATATAAACATATATATATGTGCATATATATATATATATATATAGCAATTAAGGGAAGTTGTGAAACCACTTCTATTTATTATTTATTTAGTTTTTACAAAATATACAGACATTTAAGCAACTGGACCTGGAGACACCCTCAAGTGATTTTCTGGGAGCTTTCTCTAAAAAGTAGATTCTGCCATTCTCTAAAATTTTTAAATTCAAAATTATAAATTAGTTTCTATTAACTGTAGCTTACCTTCTTTCCTACTATTACAACATTTTAGTAATCACAAAATTAAAGGCATTTCTAACTTGTTTATCTTCCACCATCACTCTCTGGTTCTTTAATACATAATACAATAATTTGTTTTCCTGCCTTAAAAAATAAGCCATCAAATCATTACCACGACTGAACAGATTGAGAATGTAAAACAAATTTTGAGTCCTTAAAATTAAATGAAAGAAATTCCTTTAACTCAATTAATTTAACTCTTACTCTATGAAAGAAAGGCACTGTGGCATGAGTTATGTCTTGTGCATCAGAAGAACAATATGCTTTCTGGATGTATATGGTTGATCAAGGAGGATCAGGTGTTCACACCAGTCAGTACTGTTTGAAGCTCACTGATGAGATTGTCACCCTAATTCGAGGTTAAAATTCCTTACAAATATGGTAAGAATGTGTAGGTAAGGTTGCTAGCTTAGAGATAGCATTCGTCTTTCAAAATCATGAAGGTTCCTTTTAATCTTTAAGAGTAATATTCCCAACATAAACCCTCAAATAACCACAAACCCAGGACTATCACAATCCATAGCTTTCTCTCCTGTGCTTGAAGTGCCCTCCCACGAACCTTGAATTCAAAATGGACTATAAACAGTCCTTTGCGAGGGACATAGGGAGCAGAGAATTGGGTACATGGGAAATTGAAAAGCGAGAAAGTCTAATCTTGTTTTAAGAAAATGTTGGTGGAGTGGGGGTGTGGATACATATGTGTAGGGACTCCATGCTGATGTTTTCTTAGCAGTTGGCTTTTTTCTTTCTTCCTCTAACAGTGCAGAAGATGATGGCAATTTATAAAATATGGTTCAGTTTTTCTCTGTAGTAGGCAGTATGTTTGTCTCAAGGAGAAGAAAAATAACAGTTTGCACTTACTCCCCAAGGAAAGCTTACGTGCATATAAATGGCAGCGTCCTCTGGGTGCTCGCTGTCAGGTAGGGTTCGTGCTCTGGGCATTTTGTTGCCGCTGGCGGTCAATTAGTAGAAAGCCTCTTGCCTGCTGCTTGTCCCACTCAACGTCTAGGAGGGAGTTTAACACCGAGCTTTAAAAGAGTAATTTTGCCATCACAGACCTTCCAACAACAAGCCCAGAAGTCTGTCCGAATTCATAGCTGTCAGGGGGCAGAGTTCAAATCCCTATTTTGGATTTCAGAGGCATTACAACCAAATCCAGAGTTATGGATGGTTCGGATTATGCAATACCCCCTCCTCCTTATCTTTTAGAAAGCAAAGAAATTTGAATATGGACTGGATTTTAGGTGCTCTTCAGGAATTGTTCATTTTGTTAAGTTTCGATAATATAATATACAACATAGTTTTGTAAGAAACTCTTTTCTTTTTAAAGAGATAATTACTGCAAAGTATAGGGATGAAATGTATGATGCTTGATATTTCCTTAAAATACTTAAAGAAAAAAAAGAATAGGTGAAATGTTATGCAAAATCCTGATAACTGCTGAATCTGGGCAATGGGTAAATGGAGATTCCTTATACTATCTTCTTGATTTGTGTGTATGTTCGAAAACTTTCATAATACAAAATTCCTGCTTTGCCACTGACTACTCTCTGATCTTGGGCAAATCACATAACCTCTTCGTGTTTTGGTGTCCTCAACAGCAAAGCTGAGATAACTGGAGTCCCTCATTTATAGCTGTGCTTTGCGAATTGAACAAAATGCTGTGGATTCAGCATATAGCATAGGGTCTGCCACAGAGCAAGCACTCAATAATTATAGGTTATCATTAGTATCGTGTATGGACATAGGTCAGGAAAATATTTTCCTATCACTTACATTCTCACTGCTGGTGTATTTGAGTTTCCTCTCCCATCCCTAAGTCAGCATTGCCTTATATTATGAAAAATGAAAACATACACAGGCAAATGCTAAAGCTAACACTTAATTCTAATTAAATATCGTTCTAATGACACATACACTTTCAGATGATAGAAGTCACTGAGAATTAGTCATTAAACGATGAGGGTGGGAAGAAGGGAGAAATTTAGGAAGGAAAATATACCACAAACAATGTTTGCTGGTTAACACACTTTATATTTAACAAAATAATTTTTTAATAATATATTCTTTACACATCAAATATTGTTGCTAGAATCCCCTTTTTACAGTTTAGTGTTTAGGTTTTTTTTTTTCTCACTAGTTTTCAGGCACACCATTTTTCAAAGATTTTAGAAACTGAATCTTTTTTTTTTTTTTAAACAGGCATCAGCTGACAAACAGGATGTTGATCCCTTATTTAAACATAGCTGTAGTTAAAGCCGAGAACCAAAGGTAGAGGAAGAATACCAGGACAGAGGTGACAGTGTGGTTGCAAACAAGGCCTTCGAAAGGAAAAAAAACAACAGATGAGCAACAGATGAGACCACAGCTCTGGTGTTCAGAGTTTGGAAAGAATTTCTCAATGACCTGGGTAGAAGGAAGTTGTAAATGCTTATGCTTCATGAGAAATTCTGTCACAGTATAGGTTCATCTCTCCCTAAAAGGGGAAAAATGTCAGTGCTACAAAGTCTTAAAAGAAACAGCTTGTAGTGAAACTCTGAGACAAAAAAAAAAAATCCTTTCTCTGGCTGGTAACAGAGGCCAAGGAGCAGCCTTCATTCTGCAAACTGTCTAAAGAGCATTTCTTGATGGATATTGTACTTGATTCTAGTTAATTCTTGCTGGGATTATCACTGTGCCAAGACTTTGACGCAAAATTTCTGTACCCTGGCTTCCCAGTCTCACTCTTTTTCCTTTTTCTTAAAAGGACAGAGTAACTCTTTAATAATAGATAGGGTACTATGCTACATGGCTCCATTAGTGGCATTTTCTAGGTTTCAAATCTTATTCCTGTCATTTATTATTTTTATTATTTCTTTCCAAGAGTGTGGATTTTTGAAGCTGGCAACAGAAAGTCTCGGGGCAAAGAAAGCTCTATAATACATCTCTGTCTAGACGTAAGCTGAAGTATGGAATGCCTTTACTTTGGAGTGCAGGAATAAATCATGCAGAATTGTTCATGAATGATTCATGACTGTCTATATGATGTATCCATGGTGGCTACTGAAAGGCACCAACCTTGCTGCAAATTGGTGTTCTAAGAGAAGGCGGCTTGATGTTCTTCCTTGAATGGTGCCGGCATGGCTATTTGTATCATGACACAAGCACAGTGTGCGTGAGAAGTGTCAGGTCCACCTTGTCAACACATTAATTTTGGAAATGACAACTCTTTCTTGATGACAGGAAGTGCTTCCAGGGAGGAGAGACTGACAATTTTAAATGAAAATCCAGTTCGTGAGACAAAAGAAGTGTTTCCTGAGGGTGGACCTATGGCATAGAAGCATCACTCCCTTTGGAGGAGACTGACCCCTCCCCCTCGGAGCTGCCGATTGTGCATATCCCAAAGAGCTCAGAGGCTCACCAAAGCCACAGGCTTAGCCAGAGTGTGCCTGGTATGTCCCCTGGCAGAAACCACTTTATACTGATTATTCTAGACCACTGGTTCTCAATCAGGTGATATTTTGTCCACTTCTCCACTCCTCGGGGACATTTGAAATGTCTGGAGACATTGTGTTGTTACAACTAGGGTGTTGCTATTGGCATGTAGTGGATAGAGATCAAGGATGCTGCTAAACATTCTAAAAATGCACAGGACAGACCCCCAGCAATAGTGAAATGTCTGGCCCAAAGTGTCGATAGTACTAAGGTTGAGAAAGCTTGTTCTAGAATGTGGCACTCCACAGGAGTTATTGCAAAGCCCATGTTGGGGTGGGAGCAGAAAAGGAAGGAATATGGATAATGAGAACAACCTTCAAGTTTCCTCAAGGACCCTACCAGATCTGTGCCAGGGTTTTCAAGACGGAAAAGTGGAATAAGCAACTAACTATGCCATGTGGTTTCAGAATTGCTAAATTTGCACTTGAATCGAGGTGGCATCAGATACCCTGTGTATTTTGTTTTTCTGTTACTAGACTAGCAGCATTACCAGGGCAACCTTGAGACTCTTCAAAGGTTCACTTGAATTGTTCAGTATCTAATATATACATTTTAAAAAAATGTTCAACAAATGGAGTTATATTGTGCAAGACTCACTCTACCCTAATCTTTAATTTAAATCAGCACTTGAGGTGGAAAGAGTGTCCTGAATCTGTTTTAGATATAGGGCTGAGCAGTCATTACTCTAACATGGCAAACATGGCCTGAACCATAAAACCTGCCTGTGTGTCCTCTTGGCTTTCAGCCAAATCTGACCACGAAAGCCAGTGGTGTTCAGAAGGATTCAGATTCACAGTGGGCTACTCACCCTGGTTCTGGTATTTGTAGTGCCAGGTGACAGAGTGGGCTAAGAGTGTGTTTAGTTATAAGCTGAACTCGAATTCAGCCTCACAAGAAAGTTTGGTGATTAATGCTACAATTTTAAAGACTTGTCTCCTTTGGATTCTTTAGTCAAGTTCATGGTGTTCTTCACATATTTTTTCATTGGCAGTTTCAAGATTTTGAGGATGAAACGTGTAGTTCGTAAGAATCAAGTTGAGAACCCCCAAATAATGCACCAAGCACCAGTTCCCTGCCCTGCCCGGTGGTGGGTCCATCTGTGTGCGCCTCTCTTTTCTTAGCCTATAGGTCATGACTCGAGGGGAGAGATCAGTTGGATGCTTTTGGTGCCTCTGGTCAGGAAGGGTCCTCGCCTCTGACATTTCTTTACCAAAGCTGGTTTGACACAACTCAAAACTTTACTGTGCAGTCAAATCTGGCCCCTTAGACTCTAAATAGGAAAAAGAAATACTACAAGAGAAAAATGCTGTGTATGATGTACAGGAGAGTAAAAATGGATTGACTCGGCGGACGGAGAGCTGGCAGGCTAGTGGTGTCACCAGAGGAGGAGCCTGTACGAGGCTCTTTCTTTGTTTTTGTTCCAGAAATTCAGTCGTCAAGTCACCACCAAGCATGGATAATTACAAAAGCGGTTTCGATAGCTATATACTGTATATATTTTATATAGCGAGAGAGAAAGAGAGAAATTTCCTCTTAGTAAAATATTCACTTTTGTCAACCCTAAAAGGTTTTGCTGGTGACCCTGTTGTAGCTGGCAGGAGTTTGTTGGTTTGTTTTGTTTTATTTTAAACATGTGCAGAGTAGAAGCCATCTTCTCCCAAGAATTCGTCATCGGTTGGGAATTTGTCCTACACAGTCAGCTTGCCTTGGCATTCACGTTTTGAACACTGAGCCGGCTTCCACCAGTCCCCGTTGTGACAGTGACAGATGTTACATTCATCCACTTTCACTTCAATGCCAGCTGGAATTATTGTAGTTCCTGCAAAGCAGTTTGGACCTGGAACACACACATACATTGATTAGTTGATTAAATCCAAGAGGCTCCCTTTCTCTCTTCTCTCCCTGACCCCAGTTAAAAAATCCAACCCCCAAACCTTGAATGAATAGATCACACTACACTTAACAGTTTATCATTAAGGAGTTTTCTAGCTGTCTCCTTTAAATGCAGACTTTCAACCCTTCCTGTCTTTTGCACACAGATTGTATTCTCTATATATATCACGCATTAAAAAAAGAAAGTTCCAGAGCTCGAAAAATATTGTCTGTTACTCAGTATATGCAATTTTCTAAAGTAAACTTCTATGAATTAAACTCTATTTGCTTTATGCTTTGGGGTGTAATGACTGCTGAGGTGTTCCCTGGAACTGGAGTGGGGGTTTCGCAAGGTCTGTGTCCGATGACGGTATCCTGTGGCCTGTCCTCTCTCTTCCCATGGCGGGTATGAGATGATGAACTCGCTCACTCCCTGGTTTCAGCACTTCCCCAAGCTCAGTTCCTGGAATCCCCAGCTTGTTTCTTGATAATCATGAATAATTCATAACTAGATGATTTATTCATGTCCCAAACAAGCTTTGTTAGAAGTTCATTTGATTTTTATAAATGGAGTTCCTTTAATCTGCTGGATATCTATTTTTTTAAAGAATGACCCAAACAGTTGGCTTTTGAAAGTCAACAGGAATTTTATTTTACTTTTTCACATTCAGAAACACTTTACTAAAAATGTTACTTGCTCATTATCGATGTATATTTTTTAAAATTCACCAATCTCAGTTTTTCACTTCTTCTCTTTCTCTCTTTTTCTCTTTACTTATTTTCTCTTTTTTTTTCCCCTTCACTCTCCCAATGTACCAATGTCAGTGTTCAGTGTTGGCAATATTATTTCTCAAAGTCAAAGGAAATAAGTATCACTTCCCAGGGTGCAGTGGATTATAGTAGGGTGGTACAAATTGCTGTTCCTTTGAAATAATCTGATATAAGTCTCTCAAGTGGATATTTGGATAAAGAAATGGAGCACCGAGTTGTGTCTACCGGTGATTTATTAATCCAGCATTATTGGCCACTTGCCATAACCACTACAAATCAACATGGCAACATACATCAATATTAGTGCCCCACTTCACTTTCTTACCATTTGATAAGAATTTACGAGACTATCTTTACTGTCAAATAAGTGAAATCGGGCGATTTGCAGTTCCACTTTGTAATTGGAATCTTGCTTTTATGAAAATGGTAACTATTGAGTTACGATATCTATTTATCAATATAAAACGATTTAATATTCTATGGCTTTAATCACCTATTGTTTTGAAGCTCCCAGACCTCGCTTGTGCATGCACTTACCAATGGCATTTGTGTATTTATGCCTTTCCTTCATTCTGGTGGGCAGACATGTTGGGTACGTGCCTGGAGTGGAGAACCAGCAAAAGTAGAAGCTATATAATAAGTCGAGGCTGACATCCCAACAGCTAGCAAACTGTCTACTTTTGCCCAGGAGGGCACTTCTTATGATGCTGTGGTTATAAGACCCTGGCTATCCTAAATGCTGATTATTTAAGGAGTGCTATATAAATTTCATAAGTCTTCGGATTTAGTTATTGTTTGAAAGATTGAACTGTCTTTGGGACTACACTTCCCTGGGAAAATCCCACACCAAGTTCTGTTACCAGAACAGGGAGAATCTTTGGAGAACTTGGTAAGGAGACTTTTCCAGAATGTAGCTGGTTCTACCATGGCAGTTATTGACAGACCTCACTCAGTCCAGCCAGATCTAGGCCAGACAGGGTCTGATCAAAGCCAGAATAGTTCAGAAATTGAACCAGATTCAACTACCATCTGTTTTCCTGGAGTCATCCAAAGGAGATAGTGGCTTTCCTCCCTTCACTTCTCCAGTTCAAACCAACTCTTTTCACCCCAATTGTAGACTTTTTAACTTTTCCAGATGGGGAAAGAAAAAAAAAATATAAACAATGGTTCCAATACAAAGAAGTCCCTGAAACAGTGTGTGTGTGTGTGTGTGTGTGTGTGTGTGTGTGTGTGTGTGTGTAGGAATGTTGCTGGCTTACATGGGCAGATTCATCTTGATAGCATAATAAGAGAAAAAGGCAGAGAGGGCTCTTGGTAAGAGATTTCTGTCAAGCCATCGTGCATGTCTTGACGAGATATTTCATGAGGATTCTGGTTTTCATATCTGCCCCTTTCTGCGTATGTCTTTCTGCGTATGCCATACTGTGATTGGTATGAATTTGATCAGCTGCTGTACATCATTTCTTAAGTGTCATTCAGAATTTGCTGCACTCTCAGCTCAGGAAATATTAATTCGAATTGATTGACAGAATGCAAAGAAAGAGCCTTAGTACTTTGCCAGGACTGACCAGTCAGAGGCACTATCTGTAAATAACATGGCAACCTCTCAACTGTCTACTTGGCAGCCAGAGGTATTTTACAGAATCAAAATATCCTGTTTGATCTCATTAACAGTGATTTTATTAGCACCCTTCTGAAAACTTTGGGTGTAACTAAAGCAAGCCTCGAATTTGCCGTTAAGAGTCTGATCTGCTTAAAAGTAATTTAAGTAAATGTCAGACAGAATTGTTGGTACAATGTAGAAACTGTTTTGGTTTTGGCCCGGCCTCTTAATAGTGGTGACTGTAAACCAGTTGTGACAGTAAATGCTAATTTGCTTTGAGCATATGAGTGTTCTACATGAGTTTCTTACAGGGGAAATCCATCCTTCTGTCTGTGTTCTTCCTTTTATTTGGAAGCTGCTTTTCTTTTGTCCCGGTTTATATAAAAGACTTAGATGCTTAGCAGAGTGAATTCAATAGCAAAAGCAACATATTTTAATGCAGAAGACTTGGAGAGACCCTAGAGAGGAGCAGTGAAAATGATTAAACTGAAAGCTGGAAAATAGGACCTCTGAGAAAAGGTTAAAGAGATTGGAATTATTTAATCTAGAAAGAGAAGACAGAGGAATAACTCAACAACTCTCAGGGAATGAAGGCTTAGTAGGTGAAAAATGGTGACCAACTGTTCTTTCTTCTGACGCCTAGGATAAGAGAAAATGGTGATACTTTGATTCTCAAGGAATTGTAAACACACACAAATTGCTCAGAGAACTGAGAATTTAGTGTGGCAGTTGCCGACAGTGTGGTGAGGTCTCTCTTAGAGACCTTTAAGAACATAGCCTGTCTCATCTGTCAGGGATGATTGAAATCATCAGCTCCTTGAAAACAGAACTGAATATCTGTCATTTCGAATGGCCTGGGCCTAACATTGTGTCCAGCAAATATTAAAAATTCAGTGTATGTTTGTTTAACTGACACAGTATGAACAAACTAGTTATATATTGGAAACAAAATTATTTTCTGAGATCAGGCTTTACCTAGATATATCAGCCCTAGCTCTAGTAATATAGGTACAGAAATATTTATAAATTAATAGAAATACAGAGCAACAATTTTTTGAGCATTTACTTTATGCCAGGAGTTTGTCTCATTTAATCTTTCTAATAAACTTTATAAAATATACATTCTCATTCTCAAGACATTGAGCCTCAGCGGTAGAAAATGACTTGTGTGAGATCACCTATCTAGTGAGTGGCATCCATGGAATATAAATGCAAATCTTTCTCACTTATAGGATGATTTTAATTGCCCAGGAAAAGAGGCAATTCTTTTGCCCAGATCTTGGGTTTCTATCCAGAATTTAGAAGTCCAGTTTTTTTTAGTGTTGAGGATGCATATTGAGGTAAGAAATTTGATGGCTAGGAAGAAGTGAGACTGTTTTTCTATAGCTCTTTATCAAACATACTGGTTTTATATTGTGTGTATTCATAAAGTCTCCATAAAACACAATTTTTCTGAAAATAAATGTTTTCAGGGAAGAGATGCTTGGACAGTGGAACTTTGGCTTTTCCTTGGGCAGCAGTGGAGTTCTCACTGTTACTGAAAACAGACCAACTAAGCAGCAGAATGAAAGTAGAATGTGACTCAGGAGACTTGATTCAAGTTGTGGTTCTACAGTTAATTATCTATGTGACTTGAGGTGAGCACTCTGTAACCTAAATACAAATGGAAACCCATATGGCCCAGTCTCAGAAAAGATTTATACTTTTGAAAGTGTAATACAAAGGTAAATGCAACTTAAATCTTTACTGGGAGTTGGAGCAAGGAGGTTAAAGAAAAGAAAACAAGCTAGAAATTTTCATACATAAAAAAAAAATTTCCATGAAACATATAAATCATTTCCCCTATTATTCTGTACTTCTATGAGCACTTATTTTGTCCACTATAAAATAAAAAGTGGTTTGCATTTATTTTTTCTGCACTAGAAATTATTTTTTAAAAATCTTATAAAAACAGAACTTATTTGGTGAGGTGGCTGTGGGAACCTGGAGCTGTCTTTTCAGCAGTACATCCCCCATCTCCGAACCTCAACCTCTCAGAGGTAGCCCATAGGCATCTACATAGAATATCTAGTGATCAAGAGAAGAAACATTTGGAATTATCTTCTCCAGCTTCAATAACCTAAGAAACCAGGAAAAAATAGAAGGAATTCTGTTATGTTTGTAGTTGTAAGAACAGAGTAGATTCACTCATTCACTAAAGTTGTCTTATTGATAAGCCTTGAAATTCCCCTTATAAAAGGGTGCATAGAACTAAAAGAAAAAGAAGTCTGTAGCTACCCTTTTCAAACTTCCTATAGATCCATGCTTGCTTACTATGTTAAATATCACATCAGTTACGTGAAGACACAAATACTTAATGTGAAATCGATGCTCTGAAGGAGAGGATCACAGAAATTTGGAAGGTTGTAACAGAGGACTTGACCTAGGCTCTGAGTCTATGGAAAGATTTGGTGTGTGTGGCATGGGGGGCAGGGGGAGTAAGTATGACCCACTGAAGAAGTCGAAAAAGCCAATGAGGTTAGAGTGGTGAGTGCAGTTAGAAGCGGCTTGGAAAACAGTGTTGTAATGGAGCCAGTGGCTCATATTGGCTTGCAAGAGCCAAGTGTTAAATATTCAAGAGTTTTGTAACCTTGTTGACATTATATTCATAACCTGAAATCAGCCACGATGGAAGTATTTACACCAGCCAAATCAGGAAATACTACAAATCAGGATTTTGAGCACCCCTCTTCTGGCCCAAGAGCCAATTGTTAGACACTGGTGAGAGTCAGTTGTTAAACATTTGCATCACTAGGTTAGGGCTCAAGATTTGGGCCTTGTTGGCCATGTTAAAAATTCTGATCTTTATTGTAAAAGCCATGGGAAGCTATTGATATATTTTAAGTAAGCCTCTGTGTGTGTGTATGCATGCATGTGCATGTAGAATCATAAAGAAAAGACATTCCATAAACCACACCAGTGTCGCTATATAATTAGTCCACAGAACACTCAAGGGTGGGCTAAACGTGACCTATCTTGATAGATGCAGGACCTTCAAGATGGCAAAGAATAGAGCCCTCAGAGGCCTTGGCACTGTGGTGGTAAAAGCACATTTTTTTCTTCCTCGCTTTGAGGTATTAAAAGTCTCTGTTAAGGTGCTGGAGTAACATTAAATTAGTGTCAGCAATTAACACATTGACTTGAATTAATTGATCAGATATGCCTTATAGAAAGTAAGGTCCTACGGGGAAAAAGGCCCAGGAATGTACAATTTGATCTGAGTGAAGGAGGAGGAAAAGAGTTGGAGGGGGAAGGTAATTTATAAAAGAAAAACTCATTTGGAGTCCCTTAGGGAATCAGAATCTAGTAGAAATACTGGGCTGTTTAGGGAAGAGGATGATCCTACCAGTGAATCCTGGATAAAAGGCACAAATTAAAGGAAGTTATATCTAGAGAATAGCTGAGAGAACCAAGTTTGGGACATAATACAATCAAGAGTAAGGGCCAAAATCATACCATAGATTTGACCTAGTGAAAACACTTTGAATGCAGATATCGCCGTTTGTCCCATGAATATCACCATGCCAGGACCCTGGATGCTACTGCTAGAACCATGAGCCGAGCTGCCTCATACTAGTCTTGCCAGAATGAAGACTGTGTGGTTCTATGCCTCTTGAAATCACTAGCTTTCAATTTAAAGTCTGTGGCAGGTGAGCCTGAGGACAAACATTGGGCCTAGTTAAATACCTGCACCCTAGCTGCAAGGGAGGCAGGAACGTGAATATCTGGCATTTGCAACCTCTTTAAGGAGAGATGGGCTCTCTTCACACGTAGAGAAATTCCCAATTATAGGAAGAGGGGAATAGTTCCTTTCTGAGGCTAAGGGAAATGGGGAGAGGGGTCAATGTGGCAGACTTCATTTATTTCAAGTTTTTTTCCTAGGGCTGGCTGCCAGTATGCTTTCCTTGTTCTAAATGAATAAACTGCTCTAAGCACGAGTGATACAGCTATTAAGACAGAGTTTCTGCCTTTAGGGAGTTGACATTCTAGTGGAGTAAATCAGGCAAAAAAAACAAAAAAAGAAAAACAATTAAACAAGGACTATTTCAAGTCATTCTGTGCTGTGAAGAAAATAAATAAAATGTAGTGAACAGCCTGGACCCAGAGTGAAAAATACGTTATAATTTATAGACCATGTTCAAAGGTTTTCTTATTTCATATTCACCATCATCCTGTAAGGTGTTTACCATAAATCCCATTGCACAAGTGAGGGAAGTAAAGCTCAGAGATTAAAGGACTTGATAAGGGGCTGAGAACTGCACAGCTGGAGAGTTTAATTTCAACCCTTGTATTCTGACCCCTGATTGACTACTTTCCTTGAGGAGAGTCTTTCGTCATATGTGTGATTATTTACTCCACATGTCAGTCATAACTATACACTTTCCTCTTCCTGATTCCCCAGCTTTCTTTTGTAGGAAGCTCAGGCACAACCCAGAACCAGCTGATAACACTGAATTCAATTAACACTTTTTGAATTCTTTTTAAGAATTTTTATGCACGATCTTATTTCCTCCCTATGCGACCTACTATTTTTTTGTTTTATAGGTCAGACAATAAAACATAAAAATGTCAAGTGAGTTTCTCAAGGTCACAACTAGCAAGTAATTGAGCTGGGATCCACAGCCACTTTTCTGTGCTCCATCTCAGAAGTCAATCTGTCTAAGTTGGAGCTGTTTTTCATTTCCTCCAAATTTTAATAGCACCTGGGTGTTGCGGATGGGTTAGAGGAAAAAGGCTAGGATATTTAAATTCCTGTTTTTTAAGAGTTTGTGTATGTGTATGTGCGTGTGTGTAAGTGTGTGTGTGTGTGTGTGTGTGTGTGTGTGTGTGTGTGTGTGTGTGTCTGTAGGTAAAGGAATAAATAGAAAAATGGCGAATGGAAAGTGTTACGTCCAGCTATAGAATACCTGTGCAGGACAGAAAAGCAGGCCCCTCCTGCAGCTCTATTCAACTTCTTCTCCGTAACTGCAAAGCAGAGTTACTCCCAAGAAGCAGAAATGGCTGAGAAGGCAGAGTGGGTCCAGTGATCATCTCAGAGGGCAGCCAGACTGGCACTGAGATCTCTCAGTAGGAAATGCCCTGTCCTTGCTGCTCACTGACCCAGATCCTCTTTACAGCCAAGCCTCCACCCTGGAGACCAGGAAAGCCAGGCTGGTTATGATCGCTTTATAGATGCTTTCGGATTGTAAATTGGTATGGCATCCCTGATAACCCTTCTTCTGACAACAACTTCATATTGCTTAATAGTCCCTGTTTGAGTATTGCAATTTCCGGCCTTGATTTGAAAATTTATTACTGACGCTTGGTGTCTTTTAGAAATCGGTTGTGAATGATGTTCCTGCTGCATAAATGAAGCAGATTCCTATTGTGTAAGCCCATAAACATCCAATATTTATTTGGCAGAGCATCTAAATCATTGTTTCAGCAAACAGTAGGCTTGTAGGCCTCAGTCTGGGGTTGAATTAGATTGGATTATGTCCTTTCCTCTTAAATGATTTTAATTCTCTGCTTCATGAAGTCTGGTAGGTGTTATTCCACTGTGGAAAAGCAAATAGTCTTTCTGATCAGGTGTACCCATTTTCAACTATTAAAATCTTGGAGAAAATGTTTCTAAAAAGCCACTAATTAGAGCCGATTGCAGTTTAAATCCAACTGCAAAAAGTGACTGAAATCTCCCCAGTAACATGTTCCAATGGCCTCGTTAGGCCCGGACAGAGAATGCTGATGAGATTTTGCTTGCTGGAGATTCCAGACTAGAGAATGGAGTGTCCTGCCTCGATTCCTGCTTTTACTCACTCACAACTATGTTACCACCATTTTATTAAACCTAAGAACAAAAAGCTTCCTCAGATTATGGTGGCAAGATTCAGGAAGGATTGTTTTCTCTGAGGCTGCCCTAAAGGTGACTGTTAATCATTTTATTTGAAAATTCAATATTGCTGAACTCCCACACAAATTTCAGTGTAAGAGCTCCAGAGAGTTTTCTGGCCCTTAAGTATGTAAGATTTATAGCTTGGTGCTCCAATTAAGTAAAATGCAAGGGCTGGAGCAGAGAGAGGAAGGGTGCAGTCAGGCTGTACAACGGAGGTAAAGGTTGGCTGCTCTTTTTCTAATTTCAGGCAAATCGGCAGGCTGAGAGAATCTGGCGTAGTTCATGCTCTGTGTTAGTTGGCTGTGTATGTCCAGTCTCACCTTCGGAAGAATGTATGTGGTCAGAATATGGCTTGTTTTGCCATCGTATAAAACACTTCATCTGCTTAGCCTTTGCTTCAAATGATGAAATCACCTCAGTCAAATTTTCCAAGCTGAAACAAAACTACCTCCCTTGTTAGACGTTTCAATGGTTTTCGAATCACTTTCATGTTTCTTCTCAGCGATCTTAAAGTTAGGAAGAGCTGGTATTACTGTACCTATTTTACAGCTGAGGGCACTGGGGTTCAGAGAGCGAGGAGGTGAGGTGATTTACTATTTCTTACTTAGTGGTTGAGCTAATTAACTTCTAGGTGAGGCGATTAGGATGATAATGTCACATTTGAATCCTGCTTCTGTCATTCACTGGAGGTATGATCTCGATGTCCTCAGCCATAAAGTGGGAATAATATTAAAATAATAAGAGTGCTTACCTTATGGAAGTTTCGAAGGAGAGACTAGATTAGCATACGTAAAACACTTAGAACAATGGCTGTTACATATTAACATTCAATAAATATCAGTTGTTGCTATTTATCATTCTGATTATAGTTACTGCCTGAGTTATAATCTATGCTACTTTGGGTAGGTTATAGAGTCCGGGTCCTTCGTTCTAGTCTAATTTTTATTTTCTTAATTTTAAAACATCAGTGAAGAAATTAATCTTGTTGATGTCAACTAACATTTTTTTGCAAAGTGAGTGGGCTTTCAACAGGAAAATCATTCCTGTGTGGATTTCTCCTGTGAAGAGACAGCATCTTTGGGGAGGGTTAAGGGAAGTTTGTTGATGTGAATCAGTTGTTGACTGTGGTAGAATTCATTAGGAAAATAATGTAAAATGGTTTTCTTGGACTACTAATGATAACTACTTTTGTTTGTTGGAAAGAAAGGACACAGATAGAGAAAGTCTAGCAAAGAGATTGTAAGCTACATCAAAGTGAGAATAGGCAAAATAAATAAATAAATAAATGTATGTAAATATCTGTCTATCTAGAGGTTTTTTGCAGCATTTATCTTAATGCTTGAAAAAACAGAATAAAATGTCAATGCCCACCAATAACAAAAATATTGAATAAATTCTGGTGCCCACTCCATAGACTCTACCATAGCCATTAAGAAGGAATTATGACTTGCAGCTGACTTGCAGTGATTTTCATGAATTATTGTTGAATAAGAAAGAAATTTTGCAGGGAAGTGTAGGTGTAATATGATCCTATTTTCATAAAACAAATATAGACAAATTTCTGTGTGTGTGTTTGTATAAGATTACATGACGACGAAGGAAAAATAAGCAGAAATACTGTGTTGTTAACATGGATTATCTTGCTAGAAGGAGAGATTTTTGATGGGGGAGGATTCGAGAAGAACAAAATGATAATAGAAAAACAGTGCATCATGACATGTTTATGTTCTATGTATAAAAAATAGATAAAATGCTTATATTGACATGCATTTTAAAATCAAGGTGTGCATTTGTTGTAATAGTTTTACTTTTGTCTCTTAAAATGTGTCATTAAATTGATAATGCATCTGACAACTAGGCACATTTGAAACTGAAGAAGAGTAGTCAAAGTCATAGAAAGAGGCCAGTAAAGCAGAGTCCCTAGTACTCAAGTTTCCTTGACTCTAAAGTCCTAGAGCCATGCTTTCCCTTACAGTAGCCACTAGCCACATGTGACTGCGGAGTATTTGAAATGTGACTAGTCCAAAATGAGGTATGCTGTTAGTGCAAAAAATACACATCAGATTTCAAAGACTCGGTAGGCTTCAGGCATTAAAAAAAAAAAAAAAAGTAAAATCGCTCATTGATAATCAATAATCAATGTTGGATAAAAATATTTGGGGTATATTGGGTGAAATAAAATATATTCTTAAAATTAATTTCATCTCTTTCTTTTTACCTTTTTAATGTGGCTCATTTAGAAAATTTAATTTTGGAAAATTTAGAAAATATCATGGCTCACATGATATTTCTATTGGACAGTACTGGCCTAGAAGAACTGTGAAAGGATAAAGAGGCATTAGGAGTGACCTAAAGAAAACTAAATTTTATATACTTTGGTAGGAAGAAATACCAAGCGTTGTTGGAAAGGACATATCTTTACGACAGGGATTCTCAGACTGTAGGCCTTTGATCGACATCATCAGCATCACTGGGAACATCATTGAAACGTAAATTTTCAGTCCCATCAGACATCTACCGAATGAAGAACTCTGGGTATGGGTCCAGTAATCTGTGTTTTAACACATGTTCCAGGTTATTCTGATGCAGGCTAAGGTATGAGAACCACTGTTTTAGGATAAAGCAGAACTTAGATAAAAACCATACCACTGGGAACCAGCAAGATGGCACAGTTAGTCTGATTTTTGAAAGATGGTTCAAAATAGAATGAGCTGATCCAAAAGGCAATGAATTTACCATGCTACAAGAACATAGGCTTTTAACAACAGGTCATTCCTGAGGAGAAATTCTGAGCAAGTAAATGGTGGTTAAATGGTTCAATTACTTTCAAGTTTCAGCATCGACCTCTGAGCTGTCATTATTGTGTTGCTTTGATAAGTGTGATTTGTACCCATATGACAGCTTTGAGAATTAAAGAGTCATGTGTGAAACTTGGCATTTGGACCCATTTTGCTTGCTTTAATGACCTCACTTTCCAAAAACAAGTTGGTTATCGTTGGAAAGAAAATAGTCTATATTTATCTTTGGGATAGAATCAGGTTAGAAAAGATTGTATTCCTTGGTTTTATCTACCTTTAGTATGAGAAATAAAATTTTTGTAAGCAACACATTTTCTACATCAGAAAACTAATTTAGTATCATCTTTGAAAACTGCCTCCTTCACTGATGAAAAAATTACAAACTTATTTCATTTCCTTAAAATAATATACTTGATTGAACATACTAGAATGGAAGTCACACACTCACTTGGAGAGAGGGGCAGTGGACATGGGGTATGCTTGTCAAGAAAGTGGGCATCACCCCCTCCGCACACACACACAGCACATTTCATAATACAGATTGAACACAAAGCATTCCATTTCTATTCTTTATATTCAAAGACACAAAATGCTGTGCAATGGAAAAAAAGATGATAAGCAGATTTTATATGACCAAAGCTGCCCTACTGACATTTTCATTGTAAGATATTATTAGACATCCCATGGGTAAATTAAGTAACGAAGTGACATTTTCTTTAATGTCTAACAATGGCTGCAGATAGCTAATAACTATGATACACAAATTATGATGAAATTAGTAAAAATAAATAGTCCACAAACTGTATAATGATTCCAGTATAGAAATATTTCTAGTCTCGAAATATAATGTTGACCAGTCATACTTCCTTTCTGTTGCATATGATAAAAGTAGATATAGAATATAAATAACAATGGGATAAAATTTATGAAAAATAAAGTAAAGAGCACACATATTAAAGGTATTTAATCTAGTTTAGACATCAGAGAAGAGTGCCTGGAGGAAGTGATGGGTAATAATGAGAGGGAAGGGGCAAAGCAGCCACGCATGAATAGCTCCTAAGTGCAAGAAAGGCTTGAGGCATAGAGAAGCAGAAAGCAGACTAATTTAATCAGTTCTTGTCTTAATCCAGGTGAAGATAATGGTGGGCTGGGTTAAGGGAGTGACATGAGACTAGAGAGAAGTGAGTGGATGTGAGCACTATTTATGAGACAGAATCAATATGATTTGGTAGTGGACAGAATGTGTGGCGTAAGGTAGAAGATGCCTGTTAAGTTTCTGATTTAAGCAAGTATACAAGACACTAATAAAGAAGCAGGAGTAGGGAAAAAGAGGATAAAGTTAATGTTAGAACTTTTAAATTTATACGTGTATGAATCATTCAAGTGGAAATAAATAGTGGAACAAAGTGGGCTGAGCCTGGCAGAGAGAGTTGCGAGTCCCTGGCAAGTAAATAGTAATTGAAGCCAGAGGGGTAGATGAGGTCTCCTTGAAGCATTGGGTGTAGTGCAAGAAGACAGAGGGCCTAGGACATGAGACAGAAGAGTTGGAGCCAACTAAGGGGACTAAAAGGAAGTCTCCAAAAGAGAAGGAGAAAAAACAGCAGTATACGGTATCAGAGAAGCAAAGGAAAGGAAACGTTTCTGGTAGGGGCAGTGTCAAATGCAGCTGAGATGGCCAGTGAGATATGGGCTGAGACAAGTTTACTGGTGACTTACAAGAGCAATTTCTGTGCAGTAGTGAAAGCAAAAACTAGATTGAAGAAGGTTGAGGAATGGATGGGCGGTAAGGGGAGGCAGACATAAAGAAAGCCCAGTTGGTAGCTGTAACAAGGCCAGAGTTGAGGGAGGATATTTAGAACGGGAGAGTGATAAATATTTTAAATGTTGGTGAGAAAGAATCAGGGGAGAGAGACTGGATAGAAAAAGGCTGGGTGGGGCAGAATAATTTAGAGAATGGAGCCCCCGAGAAAGCAAGGGCATGGGATTCTGTGTTCTTAAATGAGAAAAGGGGAATTTCTTCCATGGTCATAGACAATAGAAAGCTAAAGGATTTTCTGCCGGATAATTTCCATTGTCTCTGGGAAGGAGGAGGGGCACTAATCTGCTGAGAGTGAAGAGAGAAGATGAAGAAAGGACAGGGTTGAGGCAGTCATTTGAGAGAATGAAAAAGATAGCTGACTGGAAAAGCATAATGAAATTGTTGAACAGGGTGAAGGTCTAGATGAGGACAATGACTACAATTTGTAATGGTACCGATTTAATCGCAACTGTGATGTTTCTCATTAGAGCACCACAATATTGTGGAAGCGTGCCCTAGGCAAATAGTCATCATTTAATAGCAGCGTGACCACGGGCAAGTCACTTATTCTATTTCCTTTCCCTCATCTGTAAACCGGAAACAGTAACAGTACCCACCTGATAGGATTTGGGGGAATATTAAATGAGTTAATACGCATAACCGTTCTGAGAATAATTAGCATGTAGTATGTACTTTGCAAGTGTTAGCTATTTTCCAGCTTTGGAGTTTGGGCAGGGATGGGATCATAGGGGCAAAGAAATAGGAACTATTAACAAGACAGTGGTTGAAATTATAGACTAAAGAGTTAAGCTGGAGAACAAGGGAAGTGAAACTATTGATTTTGGAAATTACCAGATGATTTTTGTATTTACCGACAGTCCTCCTGGTGTGGATTGCTGGCCTAAGATTATAGTATACTAGTTTTTCTGACAGAATCAGAGTGTTGATGGAATATGAACAACATGGTCTGAGCTCTGTCATTCCAGCTCCCACTCTATATACTTGGGCTATGGTACCCAACACATAAGGGATTTGCATTAAAAAGATATTGCTGTGTTTTTTTGTTTTTGGTTTGCTTTTGTTTTTGTTTTTTTACTTTAGCTTGAAGCAGATCATGTGTTCAACCCTTCATGTTCTGAATTCCTATGACATGGGAGAACTCTTAAAGTGAGGAAAAAAAAATTATAAGAAGCCAATATTAAGGGAATCCCCTCAAGTTAAGGAAATTCTGTTTAAAGGCTGTAAATTTACTGACTGTTTATGTTCTTTTCCTTGAGGTCTGCAATGCAATTTAAGCTAGAAAAACAATCCGTTTGGCTCAAGCTTGAATTGCTGCAGAATAAACAACTTCCAAAACTGAACTATGAAAGGAACTCTGTGCATTGCTGATGTGCTGAGACACACAGAGGTGCTATTTTGTCTCTGGGAATACATTTTATACAGTCATTCAGATCATGCATTGAGACCCTGGCCTTATCATAAACATAAATGAACTTCAGACATCAATATTTATTTCCGGGCCAGAAAATGGTCAAAGTTTTATATGCTAAAAATGTTATTGAAGAGCCCATTGAGATCTCTGAAAATAGGGAAATAGTTTCATGTACTAATAAGCCAGTAAATAAAGTACAATTATAGACTAGGGCCTGGACCCCTGGGAGTCTAGAAATACTGATTTTATTTTTGCCTGTGTAAATTACTTTTCCTTGAAATTAGAGAAGACATCTAAACATGGGAAGGGCAGGGAGAAGAGAGATTAGGGTAGTTTCTCTTAAGTGCAAATACTGCCACTCTTATCTCAAAGATATCCCAAAATTTTCTGCCTTCCGAGGAATTGACAATGGACAGATATCAATTATTAAGAATAATTTAATTATTCATTTATTTAAAAGCATTTATTGAAGGCTTCCTATGTACCTGAGAGTGCAAATCAGAAATATAATGATAATACGATATAGTCCCAGCTCTCAATGGGTTTATACTCAAGCAGAAATGAGGCAAACACAAAGATACAACGAGGATTTGTAGGAGAATGTAGGAGGAGTTCTAATTAAAACTGAGGAAGAGGAACACTTCCTGGAAGTTGTGAAGACTAAACGGTTCTTGTGGGGTGAACAGGAGCTATTTTTGTGAAGAATCAGGGCGATAGTGGTGGGTAGGAAGTTAGTGGCATGAGCAAAGAAGGAGTTATAACCCATTGAAAAAAAATGTAAGGAATTCTATATTGCTGGAGCTTAGGGTCCCAGGAGGAATATAGGGAGCTAAAGCTGAAGAGAAGGAAGGGCAGTGGTCAGGTTCTGGAAGACTTTATAAGTTGTACTAAATAGAATAGACTTTAATGTTGTAGCATTGAGGAGACACGGAAGGATTTTTAAGTGGTAGAGTAGTATAATTATATTTGTGCTTTAGCCAGATCACTACTGCTGCTGTGCAGGGTGGGAAGTCACCCAAGCTGGAGAAAACAAGAGTAGTAATTGCTCCAGAAAAGAAATGGGAAAGGTCTACCTTGAAATAGTGGCAGTAAGATTAGAGAGGAGGGGTCAAGCTGGGGTGATAGGAAAGGGAACAGATTGATAGAATGTGGATGTAAGTGGTATAGAAAGAGGAAGGAAATAAATTAATGTTCGTATTTCTTGCTTTTATACTGGGTAGCAGGTGGTATCTTTTACAGAGAGGAGAAATATAGGATAGCCAAGGTTAGGTGGAAGATCTCGAGTTAATTTCTACACATATTGAGTTTTAAATGTCTTCGGCTTATAAACAGTAGAAAGCTTAAAGTAAGTAGTGAGACAGAAGGGTTGAGATCTCAAGGGAGGCATTTGAACTGAAAGCATCGATTTAGAAGTCTTTAGGATATCGATGGTGATTGAATCCATGAAAGTGGCTTCCTACGACGAGAGAGAATACATAATGGGAAGGTTACTATTGATGGAACCCCAAGGAACTAACACTTAAGTTGTGAATAGAGAGAGGAATGGACCCCTGAGAAAGGGTATGTGAATAAATGAATATTGAGATGGGAGTAAGATGATGTGATAGAATTCAGTGGAGAAGAAAATTTCAATGAGTCTAATGATGATGGGATATTGAATAAAATAAGAGTTGAACATATCCATCGAATTTAGTATCCAGTAGGCAAAAAGCAAAAACAACTTCTATGTCATTGTAGGGATGCAGCTGGACTTTAAGTAACACGTGGAAAAAATACGTAAGCTATACATTTAAGAAACCTTGTTTTGAAGAGAAGAGAAGATAGGGCTAAAGGACAAGAGAATGTACTGGCCTGAAATTTATTCATTTAACTTCTAAAGGCCTCCTTTTTAAAAAATTTTAAGATCAGGGAGTTGTACCTATCTATATGCTGAGAAAAAAAAACCCACAATGAAGGAAAGATTGAAGGTTTGAAGGAAAGAAAGTTCTAGGTGTTTGTGTAGGGAATGAGTTCTAGGACTTGCTAACTAAAATGCCATGATCTCACGGCCAGCAGCCTTAGCATACCAGGAAACTTATAAATGAGCTATGTCAGGCCCCGCCCAGACTTACTACGCCAGAATCTGCCTTTTAAAAAGAAAGGAAATTCTCCTGAGATATAAAGATAAAGAAGATACAAAGATAAGGACACGTTTCTTGACATTGGCAAGGGAGTTAAAATGATGCTAATTCATTTGGCTGTGAAGAAATGAAGTCATCTACTGAGAATGAGAGGGGAGTAAGTCCATGTAAAAGAGAGCCGGGTCTTGAGGTTGGCATGGCAGCACTGAAAGCTTTACTGAGAAACCCTGGATTTTATTGTAGTATGCAGCTGAGTGTTTGTGTAAATGTCTCCAACAGCTCAGGGCTGGTATTAGAGGAGGCAGAAACTTAGATTGATGTAGGTTTTGGGTTTTGTGAGGCTAGTGGGAATTGGCAAAAAAGAGGGTGAATTAATAAACCTCAGGGTCTAAGTTGGAAAGGGAAGTCAATAAAAATCAATGGGAACTGATAGCTTAGAAGGAAATGAGGATCAATCATGGTCATCCATAGAAATGAGAAATATTACACTGCCAGCAACAGTGGCTGCTTGTTCAAAAAAGAGCTATTTCTTTTCACTGTACAGTCTCTTTATCTGTGTGTTTTACAAATAACCCATCTAAAACATTCCCTATTTGTTTCCCTCCCCTGGTCACCTATCCAACTAGAGTATGAGCTGCTACAGGCCCTGAAGCTGCCCACTAAAATAGCTTCTTCATTATAAAATAAACCGTAGCTTCTCAGCTCTTTCGACGGGAACAAGAAGACTTGTGAAATCTGACTGAGGACTTTAAAAGATCAGCAGGATGTTTTTTCCTATCTTGAATGCCCTTTATTTTCTTTATAATCATTTACAAAATTTATACTTCTAGTATGTTATGAATACTACACTGATCTCCCCCAAATGTTCTTTCTTTAACTTTTGAAACTCAAAGCACTTTGTTCCTCCCTAAGGATACCATTTCAATATATACATATTTATATATGAAATATAAAATATATGTATATTTCAACAGTTTTATCCCTTCTAGGAAATTGTAAAATCTTAAATAGCAGGAGCCGTTTTGCTAATTTTTGTTGCAGTGCAGACAAAAAGAAGAGTTTTTGTAGCTGAATCACAAGGTTCAGGAATGGGAGAAGGCTGACAGAAGACTATGAAAGGCCTTTTGTACCAAAATTAGATATTTGGATTTTAACCTCTAAAGCAAAGAACTAGTGAAAAGTTTAAAGTAGGGAAGTGACATGATATTAACATTTCTAAAAGCTAACTCTGCCTAGAGTGTGAAAGACTGAGCAGAGCTGTGCCAGACGAGAGACAAGGGAGTGAATTACAAAACCATTGTGATTGTCTGTGTGATAGACGAGTTGAAAAGAAGCCCTAACTTTGAATCTGGACAGGAAAATTCTCATGTTATACATGGCGGGATTTAACGACATTGGAGGTAGGGGATAAGGCAGGGGAAGAAACCCATAGCTTGTCCCTGGTTTCTGGATTGGGCGATGCAGATAATGTCACTCACTGAGATGGACAGAGGAAAAATAAGTTTAGGGAAGAAGAAGGGGATGGTGATGGTATGTGAAGGGTGGTGAGTAATGAGTTCAGTTTTAGACGTTTTAAAATATTTTACTTATGTTAATAAATGTTGGTTGTATACATTAGAAAAAAAATGAATGTGCGACTGTATTCTGAACTTTAAAGAAGAGCCAAGATTGAAATGGAAAATGTTATTAAAAATATTTACATTTATTTCTCCAGGTGGAATTTATAAACCACTCCTACTGCCAATGCTGTGGTAGGGAAGCAAAGCATCTGGTTGAAATTCCACTGACCTTTAGATATACTCAAGTTTTCATATGATGCTCATTTTCATTCCAAATGGCACTGCACAGCCCTAGGGATTGTACTTTCTGGAGCATTTGAGCAATAAAGAGGATTCGTGCAGCCCTTGCATTTCACATGCAGATTTTCAAGCCAAAATCTTTCAAGCCAAAAAGCTGGTTCTAAACACTGAGCTAGGCACTTTTTAAACATATCTGAGATTGTCAATTCAGAAAGCTGATCGTGAAAGATGTTACAAAGTCAAGTCTTTGATTTAGCTCGGAGTTTATCTCTGAGCGTGAGCAGAGACACCTAGATGGGGCAATTAAGGGTGGCAATTAAGGGCTGACAGGGCCATTAAGGATGGTATGAAGTCATGTACCCTTTAATTTTCCCCAAGTCTCAATTTTTTACAGCATAAATATATGGCTAGGCCAACTTCTTCATACAGTCTGTTTGCAGTAGCATGACTTAATGTTCTCCTAATTGCTTCTTTTCATCCGTGATTCTTCAATGCTTTAGAGGGGTAAATAATGTCCTAAATAAATGGAACTGCTATTTTTGTGTCCTCTCTTTGGTATACCTAACCTGTGGTAGGCTGTATAATGGCCTTCATAAAAATATCCACATCCTAATCTCTGGAGCCTATGGATATGTTAACCTTACTTGATAAAAGAGAGTTTGCAGATGTGATTAAGTTAAAGAGTTTGAGATGGGGCAATTATCATAGATTATCCAGGGTGGTCCAATGTAATCACAAGAGTCCTTATAAGAGGGAGATGGAAGGATAAGTTAGTAGTAGGGGATGTGATGAAGAAAGTGAGAGATTGGAGTGATGAGAGAAAGGGGTCATGAACCAAGTAATGCCAGCGGCCTTTAGAAGCTAGGAAATGCAAGGAAATAAATTCTCCCTGAAGACTCCAGAAAGAATGCAGCAGCCCAGCCTACACCTGGATTTTAGATTTCTGACCTACAGAACTGTACAAGAATAAGTCTGTTGTTTTAAGCCAGTAAGCTTGCAGTAATTTGTTATAGAAGCTATAATAGGCTTGAGTCAACTTGTTGATGACGCCAAAGCAGCATAGGTAAATTTAGATATAAGTAGAATTTCCTGATGGATTTTAAAAGAATTTCAAACTGTATATTGATTACTAATGCTGTTATTAGTGCTCTTAAAAAGAATCTCTGGAGGGGTAAGGATTTGGTCCAAACACAGAAGGCTAACAAGCCTTAACACAGAAGGTAAAAATACTTGTTATCATGGTAACAACTTGACAAATTGTGTTAACAATTTGGTTGAATTTGACTGAAGGCTTTCTGGTCTACCCTTAGCTGCTTTACATATTAAAAATAAATCAAGGATTCTTTAATGCTCTCAGAATGGTACCACAATCCATTGGATTTGGTTGAATTCCCTGCTCAGATTCAAATTTATGGATAGCATTTTTTAGTGTTTATATCCTGCAGGGAAGACATGAAAATTTATTTATAAATTATAAGTCCTGGCTTGTACTGTTCATTTTTTCAGAAATCGAAAGTATATTATCTCTGCCAACATGCAGTTTTTTTTTTTAAATGCCCATGCAGATCCCAGAGAATATTGGCATACATTTTTTTAACTGTGTAAAAGTTTGAAGCTTGTAAATAGCATGCCTCGTGTTATCAAGCAGTGATGGAACACCCCTCACACAAGGAGAGAATGTGAGTCACATTGCTCAGCAGAACTAACAAGACTTCTGAGTAGTATGAGTAGTATGAGTAGTATTGTTCTGCTAGTTGTACTACTGGTGAAGAGCTCCTGCGAGGAAAACATTCATGAGTCATATTATTTTTTGTAGATTTAATGACAACCCTATAATTACATTGACATTGCCTCCAAATTGAGAAGATGTTTGAAGAGAGCAAAATTTCCATTAACTGGTGCAACTCAGTGTGAAACCGAAATCAATGGAAAAAGCTAGAACTAAAAACTCTCATGCATGTAGAAGAGGAAAATCTTCATGTATTTATGAATTTACCCAATAAGCTCTGTTCAGCACCTGCTGTATACTATGCTTGCAGTTTTTCAGGAAAATGATTTGCTTCCAACTATTAGTATGGGAGAATGGTCCTACTAAGCTGACAATTAATGAGATCATGGCAAGACTTTCCCACTGAAACCCAGATACTTAGAGAATGTGCTTTTACTTCTTTGCTTCCCATAAAATCTCTGTACTTTCAGGTATCTGGGACATTGAATGCACCTAGAATTGTTTAATGATCGAGTCCTGTTACAAGGGGAGAAAGCTAGACAGAATTTTGCTGAATTTTGTTCTGTGATGCTTTTCAGTGAGTGGTGCTCAATTAATCTTCTTCTCTCCAGTAACTTTCATGTTGAGGCCAGTATTTATCATTAGAAACTTAATTTTGGCATTTATCTTTAATGAGTACCAAGAACACAGATGTTGATGATCACAGACCACTTGGTGAAAAGTGTTTAAATATCTCTTATACTTTCAGCCTAGCAAATTTTACCTTGCTGCAGATTGTATATATAAAACCTTTTTTTCAGCACACTGAGGACTGTATACATGTATACCTACCTGTTTTGTTCTACTGTGGCTTCTAAACATTCTTGCTTTAGTTCTAGGATTGATTCAAGGATTTTAGGAGGTATAAACTCAAAAGTTTGGGTATGTAACCCCAAGTGTTCTATTTTTTTTTTCCTAGAATTTACTCAAGCCCTCTGCTCATTGCTGGGTATATGGTAGCCTTTGAGGGGGTCTTCAAATCCTGATGAACAAAGTGTCACCAGTCTGAGCTGACCATCCTCTCCTTAGGGCCTTCCCTTCACTTTGCTCTGTATATCTACCATGGATTCTGGCATAGAGGAATGTTTACGTATATGCTCATTTTCACACTGAACTTTGAACACCACAAAGGCAGTCACCACCCTGCATACTAGGAGTTCAGTAAATGATTGTAGTGTTTGCTAACAGTAGGTTTGCCTCTGATATTAAAATCAAGGTATCATCCTTCCTCAGGATTTCCACTATGACATTTGAATCACTTGAATGTGCCAACTCTACCAACAAAAACCCTTCTCACTCAGCCACTTATATGGTTTGTGACATTCAATGTTGTCAGTGTTTGCTAAAAGTGGTGTTTGTAAGAACTTGAACTTCGAGAATGGGAGAATGACACTTTTTCCAAATATGCAAATGTTATAATATAAACCATAAGACAAGGTTTCTGAACAATGCATGCATTTTTCTACTGTTGTTAAAAAATCTGATATTTGCAGTAATTACTCAGACTGTCTGTGAACATTACACTTCATTTTTATAAAACTAACAATCACTGCCAATGAGAACAACTGCCACAAAGAAGTGCAATATTACTCCTACTGTGGCCATTTCTAGAATAAAACAGAGCTTTTGCATGCTCCTCACTAGAGCATTATTGAGAAAGAGAGAAAAACATTAGAATTCAAGAGAATCTAGGAGAAGGTAAAAGAGACAGCAAACAAAATCCAGGGAGCATTTGGCTGAAAGAAATTACCACAATGAACATATGGTAATCAAACTGAAGTTTTATACATCTTGGCAGCTTTGTGCCAAATGCCACAGCAATTTGTTCTCACTGCTTAGGAAATAGGCTTAACCATAAGAGGAAATGAAAGATTCAATACTATGAGGAAGCAGAAATCATTCAGGTTTAGCTCACTGGACCGTTTTAGGGACAGTTAATTTCCTAGATCTATGCTAGGGCTGTTATTCTCCTTGTTTATACAAATTACTTCCCCTACTCAAACCCAAGCATGCTAACATTCACAATGTGGAATGGGATTGCAAATCAATTCCAGAAGTTAACGAGCAGGGCTGGAGATGGGGGTGGCCAGGAGCCTGGATATAAAAATGCCTTTTAGGAAGGAAATACATTACTTTTGGTGATCATCCTTCAGTTATTTTTGTTAGATCCAGTGTAAAATAAAATTGAATCTTTTGGCCGAATGATTAAATGATTTCATGGATTTTTTTTTCCCTTTAGGGTGTGGGAGTAAGAAAAATCAGGTATTTCCTTAAGTCAGGAGGGCCAGCGAGATATCACGGTTGTCTTTGTGGTTAGATTCTTGGAACATGGTCACCAAGGATAGTTATGGAATTTATTGATTTTCCTGATAGTCATTCCCACTAAAAAGTTTTTTAAATAGTATTTTCAATTTGGCTGAAATCAATAAAAAAGTTTATAAAATTGACACTTTGTTTTCAGGAGAAACATTAATACCTTTCCTTAGATTTCTGCCAGCTCTGAAACATCACATTTAAAAAAAATACTTTATTTCACAGAAGTTGCTGTATGTTTGTTTAGGCTGAGCATGTCCTAGATACTTTTTATGTCTTGAATAAAATGACGACTTGCTTAAAACACACCCCTTACAATGATCGTGTGCTACTTTGATACTTGGTTAAAAATAATTTATGTCATTAATCCAACAGGCAACAGCCATGGATCATTCTACATTTTCTACAACATAAACATTCTACATTTTCCACAACAAGGATAAAACTGCTGGTCAGTGTGTTGGCAGAGATATTATTTAAAAGGTGAGCAATTGATAACAAAGGCTTTCAAAGTGAGAGTGTACATGGATACAGCACCAATGCTCCTAAAGGAACTGGTAGTTTTTTTTTCTATTTAATCTTCACAAAATACCTTTCTACAGGTAATTCAACTTTCCAGATCAACTTTGAAGCATCATAAAATAGAAGATAAAAGCAAAGTAGTAGTCAAAGTTCTATAGGCATCATGTATTCTTTAGAGCAGTAACCCTATACTTGCATAAAAGACTGCAGTTTAAGTGGTATGGGGTATGTGAAAATTCAGGGTAGTTTGGAAGCAACATAGGATAATGAATTTTTGAGCCTGGGTTCAAATCTCATTTTTGCTACTTACTAGCTACATACTATTGGCCAAGTTACTTAAATCCTCTATGCTATAGTTTTCTTATCTGCAAATGAAATAATAATGGTACTCACCTCATAGGGCTTCTAAAGGGCGTACGATAGTGCCTGATCCACAGCACAATATAAAAAATTAATCCATTAACCTTTTGTAATCTTCTCAGTGAATTTAAAAGATAGTAATGTCCCCCATTTCAGATGAAAATAATTGGAACTCAGGGAGGTTAAGAGACTTGCCCAAGTTCAACTCCAAATCCCATGCGCCATTCACTATTATTCAATCAGCTGTTTGTTTACCAAGTCTTGGCCAGAAACTCTACATCCTTCCATGAGGATAGAATGTAGTGTCAGGGAGTATCAAGTCTTAGGTCAGAATGTCCTGGGAAAGACAGCCAGGTGTAGGGGGAGGTTCCTGGAAAACTACCAGGCCTAAGGAACTTCCAAGTAGCAGAGGGATGAAAAGGAGGGGCCATGTTGGCCAGTTTGGATCAGTGGTTCTAACTTGCTACTTGCCAGTGGCCAACTTGTACCTTCTTGAAGGCTTTACAGACCAGATCTTCTCACAGCATTAGGTTCTAGCTAAAAAAATGGATCAGCAACCCTTGAGGAAACACCTCTGCACCTATATAGATACATGTCTCGGATTCTTCTGAATTCTAGGCTTTGACTGTCCAGGACTGGAGTCCCTCCTTTGTCCCCCTTGACAAACACAAAACAAATGAGTTGAAATCAGAAGCCAGGGATTCTAGTTTTGGTTCTATGTCTTTTCAGCTATATGATCTTTCTAAATCTGAAATCCTCATTTTTAGACAGAGATATCAATATCATACCTGTATTTTTATTTTCATAGGATTGTAGGATTACCGAATAAAAAAAATAATTCAGCAAATATTCCTATAACTTTCAGAGCAATATGGTATTGATCTCCTGTCCATAGTCATGATATTGGCAAATCATCATACTCCTGACTTTAGGTTTCCCCTTACCCAGCAACACAGTAAAAGTGAAGCCATTTGGCTGATCTGAGTGAAAGCCAGGACTTCTTAATGCCCTGTAGGAACCACTTAGCGCTTAGAATCAGCCAAACTGGTTTGGCTTTGAGAGGGGTGTAGGACATTATCTACAATTTCTTTGTTTATTTAATTAAGCTGGGAGACATTGCCAACCATTTTCATTTCCCTCTCTGTCTTTTATTTCTCTTGCTTTCTTGGATCGGCATATTCAGCTAGAGGATAACTATAAGTTCTCTGAGAGCAAGTTTGTGTTCTGAAAAGTAGTCTAGGTAAAACAAATGTTTTTGTTAAACTATTATGTTTGATAACTATCTTCAAAAAACCCCATTTATGAAATATGAAGGGAAGAACTTTATGATATCAATGAGGTTAGCTTAATTAACTTTTTAAATTGTAAAATGAAATTAGCTTTTCCTTATAATTTTTTTTGACTTGAATCAACATCTATGTAAATGTACTGTTATTATGGTTAAGTTTTATACACTTAAATATCTTTAAAAGTTAACACTTTCTATAGAACTGAGAGGCCTCAACAATGAATTAAAGTTTGGCTAGGTTAAAAGTTATGTTTGAACACATCTGAGTGAAATCATTTCTATTCAACCTTTTTAAGAATTCCAGAGGAAAGGAGTGTGTCTGAATGGGAGGGATCTTTTGTATTCTAACTCGGAAGTCAGCTTTTCATAGTAACCTAATACTAGTTGTCACTGGATTGCTGTTGCTACTGAATATCTGCCAGAAAGACAGATGCAAACTGAGTGCTACATTTTTTTCAGGTACAAGTCATTTTATGAGCACGGTTTAGATTTTTCAATGAGAACTATCAGAAACTTGCAAAGAAAAAGGCATTAGTGTGATACAATAATAACCTAACCCAGGGCGGGTGTGCAGTAAACGTTTGCTGAGTGAATGAACCTCAAGTTAGCACATCATTTCTAAATCGTGCACACATTTCAGTAAAAGGAAGGTTTATATAAATATGTCTTGGATGAAAGTATACAATTGTACAGCCATTAGCTGTAATCACCCCTGGGATAAATCCATTCCTGGAGTGGGACAGGCAGAGAGAGTATGAAGTTTGAAAGATTGGAAAGAGCATAAGAGAAGCACACTAGGGGGATGATAAAATGCAGGTAGCTTGTTTTGATGGAAGCCTGAGGCGAATTTCACTTGTCTAGGGCACCCCTGTCACTACATGGTGGACACTAGCTATAATTGGGACTCTGTCGTCCCTGGCAGCTCTGATGCCAGCCATCTGCATTTTGCATTAACTGCATATTTCTGACCGATGTCTGTCTGGGTCGATCGGAGCCAGGCAGCAGCAGGAGAAGTTTTTAGTCACTTCAACTTTGCTCCCACCTCTGTGTTAGGACCATTGACGTCTTGTCAGCAGCAATGATTGCTCACTGATGCGGCAAGCATGGAAGATGAAAAGGCAATTGGCAATGCTGGTCCCCAGACAGGCGTAACAGCTGCTGGTATCGAGCACCAGAGAGGGACTACAATCCTGGTTGGTTTTAGAGGTGTTTATGTAATTTTCTAAGCTGCCTGGAAGCTTGGTGGATTGTATATAAATGATCAGATGCAAATTGTTCCCAGTGGTCACAGCTTGTTTTTCCAAAATTTTACCACACTGTACACAAGAACAAGCTGAAAGGACTCTGTTAATAATCCACAGGCACGAGCCACCTAAAACGAGGGAAAAGCCATTAACACCAGACAGACTGTCGTTGGTATTTCATTTACCCAGGGAGCCAGCCCTGTCCCATAATGAATGACCTCTTCCACCTGAGCAAAATAAAATAACAGCGCAACTCTTGAGCAGCTGAATTTCCCTTCTGGTGGCTACTTATTATTATTCTGAATTAGATTTAACATTTTTACTTCAGGAGTTAAAAAAAAAAAAAAAGAAGAAACAGTGCTTACTCTTCTCTAGGACTCTAATTCTATTCTAAAATTCACCTGGGATATACCAAATTCAATGACAAATTAAAATCTCCACATTGTAAGTGTCAATGCATTTACTGCTTATCGCAAAGAAAAAAAAATTGTTAATTAAAAGTGCTATTATTGTGCTCAGGCACAGAGCTGAGCATGGTACATGATAATTGTCCCAATTTCAGAGATAGGGAAACCAAGGTTTGGTGGGGTTGACTGACTTGCCCAAGCCCTAGCTAATGTGTGATGGAGCAAGGATACAAAAGGAAGATTGCCTTCCCCCAAACTCAAGTTCTTCACCACAGTGCATACTGCCATTTTTACTCAAGCAATACCCAGAAAATTCTTCCCAAGCTCATCTTTCATTATAAATTGCAAGTTTATTCAAACATTTCTTTGACAAATGTTGTCTGAATTCCTATTCTATGCCAAGGAGCATGCTAAATCAATGAATCAAGACTACATGGAGCAATCAGGCAGCTATAATGGGGATGGGAGAAGGAGCTCTCAGATTAGCAGAAGGACATATGCCTGGGTGGTTCAGTCTGATATCGAAATAGCTAAATGTCACTCAGAGAAATGAATAAGGAGAAGTCGGAGAAGGGATCATTTTGTTTTTTGTTTTCCTATTTGGGTGGTACCAAGACTGGAAACAAAATGAGGGAATTGAAAGGAATGAAGAATAAAACTATATAAAGAGCTAAATGACCTTGACATTTAGGTGATGGCAGAATAGAGGACATGCTGCTCTCCCACCCAGCCCAGGTATCATCCTATACAGTATCCCACCACTTTAAGCCAAGTATTTATGGAGTTTGTATAAACAAAACACCCTGAATTTTACTAGCTAAAGTACTAATCTTTTGCAATTTTAACCTTTCTAAGTATTATCATCTAACTAGGATGTTTCAAGGAAAAAAAAAAATACCACCTGTGATGAGAGAGGAAAAGCTAAATTTAGAGACATTAAGAGGTAAACAAAAGTGAAGTACATGGTGGGGGGAGGGCTGTTTTTAAGGTGTTATCTAAAGAAAGGCTTTAGTCTCATTCTAGTCACTGTTTGGTGAATAAGAGAACATTCTGACACTGTTGAGTGCATGTGTTATATCATCGCAAAATCAGTCCCAAGGCTCTCTCGCCTTGCTTTTCAATGTATTGTTTACAGATGTGAGGCATTTTAAAAGAAAAGCTGTCTGTTATTTATTTACCTCACATTTCTCAGGAAGCAAATTAATTTCCCTGGGATTCCTCTAATTCAGATGAGATCTGCATTCTTCTCAAGCTATGGAAATAAATATCTCTCATCCAGATACAGATATTGATTATATATGTGTTAAAGATCAACTTTGCAATATAAGTCTACCACATACAAGGAGAAACCATGGCGTTTTGTCCTTGGACAGCATTGTGCCATGGTTCCCAATGGGGACCCTGGAGCCATATTGCTTGGGTCTGGACCTTGGTCCCGAATTTGCTACCCACAGGACTTTGCCTGAGTTACCTCACTTCTTAGAGCTTCAGTGGCCTCAGTTGTAAAACGGGGCATTTACTCATGTGTTATTCTGAAGATCCAAGAGATAATGCACATAAAGATTCTAGTAAATGCCAATGAAAATTAAACGTTTTTGTGGGTATAATCTATTATCTTTTTCAGACATATTTTTTCAACCAAGTTTTCCAATACTAAGGGCTTATGTGGTATTCTTAGCAAATCTAGATATTATTCAATAACTAAATATTCAATAAACATTAGATAATTCAGTATTTTACATGATTTTCTCATCAAACAGATATCAGCGCTTCTAGGCATACTCAGTTCCAAGTAGGCTTCCTTGAAAAGGATATATCAAAAATGGTAGTTTCTAAATTTTATGCTTCATTCCTTTAGCTAATTTAGCACAATTTTTAAGTTTTCTGTGAATTTCACCGACTCGAAACACACACAGACAAGCCTCATGTAGCATTAAAAAATATACCCAAAATCAAAATTAATCTTTTTACTTTTAAGAACCATTTTAGAGGTGATATCTAAACTATTTTAATTAAATTGTGTAATATATTGTATTTTCATACGTCAGTGATGCTTAAAAGTTGTAATTTATTTTTAAAGGAAAATAAAACAGTTCGTTTCAAGAAAGATAGTATCTTTGTTAAAATATTAGCTATAAAAAGTTTATACAGTCTAATTACAAGTTGCTTATTAAAAAGCAGCAGCACATCAAAAGGATACAGAATACAAAGCAAAACCCTCAACTTAGATTAGTGACTAAGCAAGGTCAGGATAACTTCCATATTCACTAACGAAATTTGTGGGTAAATATGGAAATTATAAGTTCTCAGTTTAATGATTCAGAATAATAAGTAACCAGACAGTAATGGAACTAAAATTGTCTTATTCTCATTGATCTTTTTTCCTAATTAGTACAAGGCACACACAAATATTTCAGCTAACAGTGATGACTTTACTAACAGTGAACTAATCACAACACTTATTTTTTATTTGCATTTTGATTGTGGCAAATTTTGGAAACAGGAACAAAATTTTGTTAAGGGCTACCAAAATAATCTTATAAACTTTTCTACGATTAAATTGAACACATTAAGTGAATAAATAGTTTCTCCCAATGCCAAGTGGGTTATGCTTTGTTGTTCCTCTGAGTTGATTTACATCTCTTTTTACAATATCATCAAGTATTCGTTATCATTTTTAGTCGAGCACAGTAGTCCCCAAACAAATCAGATGCAGTGTAGCATCCAAGGAGAGCACTATCACACTCCCTTTAAAAATTTTGATTGTACAGTTGCTTAATTGTATGAGGAAATATTGCAGCAAGCATTGCTAGATATGAAACCAGCTATCCATTATGCAAGGAAGATCTATGGATACAATTTAAAAGTGCTCAGTTTAGAAATTATGAGGGTTTTTCCCAAATGAAAATTTTAATGTGAGTTGTGCAAATAGACTAGACAGCTAATTCTTCTCTCAGATAACTGAAGATTTTGACAGATGTGACTCTGTTCTTACCCACTTAACTACATCCAGCTTTTCAATTTAAAGTTGACAAAACGGAATAGCACAATTAAGGTAGCAGGAACCAAAATATTTTATAAATGTACTTAGGAGAAGGTAGAGAAAACGTTCTATTAGGGCACCTTTCTTTAAGTAACAGTGTACCATTACACTAAATTATATATACTAATTAGTATATATACCAAATTATACTAAAATTATACTGACAATAAACTCTAAGAATCCTCTTGCATTTTTTATTTAGAGTATGTTCTCACTCATGGCATTTGAGCCATAAAGTTACTTGCTTGACACATTTTTGTGGAATTGAGTGAATTGGAGACATTTGTAATATGATAGTATTCATTTAACTTGCATAAAATAGGCTTAGCATCTTACTATCTCTCAAGTCATGCAAGAAGCCAACTGTACTCACCTACAGAGTGTAGGAGGCTGTCTATGGGTATGTCTAATCAAAGTGATAATTTTCTAGGATGATAACAGCTCCCAAGAATGCAAGCAAATTAATAGTTCATGAAGAGCCATTCAGGGATTGTCAATGAACAGTGCTCAGTCTCTTTGTCGCTTACTTTGTCTGCTACAGCCATGCAGACATTGGGATATACTCTTGACACATTGTTTATGGAGTCGTCTCACAATCTTGTTCCAAACTGAACCATCCCATCTGCTACAGTACTCTCATGAAAAATGGCTATAATAATACACATGCCCCCAAGAGGAGATTGGAAAAGGAGAAAAATGCTTGGGGTGGGGGTTTGGGAGGATGAGCATGCATGATGACAATATTTACTCAGTGTCCAGTTCAAAATCTTACCCATAGCAAGTCCACCAAAAACAGTCCACTACCAACTCATTTGAAATCTGCTTGTCCCTGGTTGCTTTGTTTGGTTTTATGCATTGCATTAATAGATTCAATAAGAAATTCATGCATACACTATTGGGAATAAGTATAAACAAATAAAAAGGGCATGGATCTATTCATTTATTTCTTTAATTTTTATTGAGTTTTGACTGTAATAATAAGCACAACGCTGGATGCAATGGATTCGAAGACATTAAGACTCAGGCCCTGCCTTCCAAGACTTATAGAATATGAGAAAGGGGCGAGGAGATAAACGAGCTAAGATAGTGCAAGTTTCATCCGAGAGAGCCACTCAGCCCAGATTATGAGAGGGAGTGATAGATGAGGACTTGTAAGTCTTTTTGGAAGAATGATTCCTGAGCTACTTAAAAGGATAAATAGAAGTTAACCTGATGAAGTATGTGTGCGTGGGAGGGGAATATAATTTTGTGGGGTGGGGAGAGAGAGGCATTATCATACAGAGAGGACAAAAAGGAGAAAAAAGATATGTGTATTTGAGAACATCCAGTATTACAAATTTATTTGGGGATAACAGTGGTTACTGTTGAGAAGAGTGCCAGGACAGGAGCTT
>NW_011888823.1:6759507-6770984 GCF_000151845.1 Pteropus vampyrus
GTCGTCTCACAATCTTGTTCCAAACTGAACCATCCCATCTGCTACAGTACTCTCATGAAAAATGGCTATAATAATACACATGCCCCCAAGAGGAGATTGGAAAAGGAGAAAAATGCTTGGGGTGGGGGTTTGGGAGGATGAGCATGCATGATGACAATATTTACTCAGTGTCCAGTTCAAAATCTTACCCATAGCAAGTCCACCAAAAACAGTCCACTACCAACTCATTTGAAATCTGCTTGTCCCTGGTTGCTTTGTTTGGTTTTATGCATTGAATTAATAGATTCAATAAGAAATTCATGCATACACTATTGGGAATAAGTATAAACAAATAAAAAGGGCATGGATCTATTCATTTATTTCTTTAATTTTTATTGAGTTTTGACTGTAATAATAAGCACAACGCTGGATGCAATGGATTCGAAGACATTAAGACTCAGGCCGTGCCTTCCAAGACTTATAGAATATGAGAAAGGGGCGAGGAGATAAACGAGCTAAGATAGTGCAAGTTTCATCCGAGAGAGCCACTCAGCCCAGATTATGAGAGGGAGTGATGGATGAGGACTTGTAAGTCTTTTTGGAAGAATGATTCCTGAGCTACTTAAAAGGATAAATAGAAGTTAACCTGATGAAGTGTGTGTGCGTGGGAGGGGAATATAATTTTGTGGGGTGGGGAGAGAGAGGCATTATCATACAGAGAGGACAAAAAGGAGAAAAAAGATATGTGTATTTGAGAACATCCAGTATTACAAATTTATTTGGGGATAACAGTGGTTACTGTTGAGAAGAGTGCCAGGACAGGAGCTTTCAGAATAAGCAGAGGCCGGATCGTCAAGCTTTTGGTAAGTCATATTATGAGTCTGGACTTTATGCTGAAGGTATTTGGGAATATTTTTAGCCTGGGGTAAAGAGATCAGATATATATTGTTAGAAAAATCTCCAGAGGCAGTAAGGGTAAAATGTCTTTGTAGAATCATAACAATGCTAATAATATTTGTTCTAGAAGGAAAGGTAAAGCTATCTCTATCTATCTATCTATCTATCTATCTATCTATCTATCTATCTATCTATCTATCTACCTATCTATATTTTCCCACAAAAGAGATGAAAGGTAAATCCTAACTTTAATTTTTACCCACAAATGTTAAGTTTTTAGCTTCAACTAGATGTCACTACACATCATATTTTCTATAGTGGACTAAGAAGGCACTAGCCAGGGTAGGCAGACTGTCTTTTTGTTGGCTGAAAAGTACACAAACACTAGAAGTAGCAAAGGCCATGAAGTTGATTCCTCGTGGTGATCACGGAGAATATAGAAGGGATTGCTGGTATAAGAACTGAGTTCAAATCTGTCTAAGCTTTTTTCCTCATCCTAGAAGCTGACCTTGAATGGAAACCGCACTACAATTTACATACACGTTCATCAAGTACTGCTATATGCCAGGAAAGACTTATGACAGGTACTCAATAAATGCGTGGTTCATATTTATTGTGAAAAAGAAAAGAAAAAGAACTCTTGCATTCAGTAATCCAACAAATATTTACTGAGCATTTGCTATGTGTCATGCCATAACAGCCACTGGGACTCCAAGGTAAACAAAAATAGGTCCTCATGGGACTCACAGTGCAGTGTAATAATAGATAGATGATAGTAAAGTTAGAAGAAACACATTTCTTTCCATGTACTAATAAAGGATACTGGAGAATATTTAAATAAGTATGCCCAGGAGAACTGCCCAGTGCAAAGCTTAGCCTTGGATAGAAAGCCCAAGAGACTGAGAAAATGTATACCATTCTCTTTTAGAAAAAAGAATATGTTACTCTTTTTGTAAGGTCAAAGTCCTGTGTCTTCTCTTCTGTCTCAGATGTCCCCAGGTACAGAGTAGTATGTGTGTATTTGTACTTGTGTTTGAATTTCTATCATGATTTTGTTAGCTTCTATTGTAAAACTCCATTTATCTAACTGAGCTCAATACTGTGTGACTCAAAGCTGTATCCAGCCTGAGTCAGGCTGTCAGCTCAGTCCTTAATGTTTGAACTTGGGATAACTTGGGCAGTTTTAAGCATCACCCTTCTGTTTATATTTCTAAAGCAAAAGCTCGTAGTTTATAAGTAATCATAGTGCCACTTAGATTATAGTCTTTAAAGTGTTTGCTAAGTCTGTTTGCATGTAATAATCCTGATGTTTCCCATCAGGAAGCCAAGCTCAGCTCCCATTTCAATTGACCAATGTGGATATATGGGATTCATCATGTAGTATAAGAATCTTGGACTAGGGGAGTAGAGAGGGACAATGGGAAATGTCGCATGGGAAAAAAGGTATCTTCGGTATATTTACCACAATTTTAAGTCAATTGACTATGTAAATCTCAATAAAGAATTTGGCTGGTGATAAGCAAAAGATAATTTGAAAAAACATTGTAGGAGATGCACACACACACACACACACACACACACACACACACACACACACACATGACAACCCCAAATCAAGGATGTCACTTTGTTTGTCTTTGGTTTAAAGCAAACTTCATTATTTAGCTCAAAGAGTATGTTTCCAGCTTGAAGGAAACAAAGCTCCTGAAACAATTTTTGAAATACTGCCTATATGGATTCAATGGAACTTTCCTTTTCTTTACAATCCTATTCTGTCTTTCATTTTTATGCAGAATTTTCATTAGTTGTGAAAGAAATGAAACAGGTTAAGTAGTCCGGGAATTTAATTTCTTGCCAAAGGCCAACTTCAAAACGACTAGGGATTATGTGGAATTTCTTCCTGCTTCATTACCATGATACTAGTTACAAGATACAGATTGAACGAGAGAGAGAGAGAGAGAGAGAGAGAGAGAGAGAGAGAGAGAGAGAGAGAGAGAGAGAGACACGTTTGCATTAGTCCTATCATCTTATGTTTATTAATTGGCCTTAACTGAGAATTACAGAGTTTAAGAGCTCGAGTTGATACCAGAGATAATCTCATGCCACCTTGTTTACTATGAGAAAAGTCAGATCCTGAAAGCAGATGAACTGGAAATTATCTCTCTTAGATGAACATTTCTAATTTATTTGAGTCAGTTTTTCTTTAGGAAGATGTCTCTGGAATACCTTGGATCTTGCAGGATTTCTTTATTGCACAAGTCCAGGGGACACCATTCCACATGGTGAATTGAGCAAATAGTGCCCCTAAGAGCTGTGCAGTGACTGTACCCCCACCTTTGCTCTCTCATTGGTGGTAAAGTATTTCTTTCTCTTCAAGTGGAAGGTGCTTGAATACAGTCCCTAAGACTCCATCCATATTATAACTTCAGTATTTAAATGGTTTCGTCAGAGAATGCAGAGCTGCTAGACAGTGACTTAGAAATACAACGAATACAATCATTTCTTTTGAGCTCTAATTTTTAATTGCAGCATGTGCAATTAAAATGCATAGCGCCCAGGAGAGTGAGGACCTGAGCACTATGCATTGCAGCACGATTGGCAAGAGGATGCAACACAGCTTTCAATACAGGGAGCAGCGTGTTGGCTCTATCGTACCATCTTGGCTGCAGTGTTATCGGTACCTCAGACACTTACCACACATCTCAGAGATACACGGTGTGAATCGGAGGGTCCAATTTGGCCCTACGTATGTCCCCTCTGTGAAACTTTTCTGGGGCCTGGCCCTTGATTCCAGCCACCAATATCTGCAACTGAAGGGAACCAAAGCAGCGCTAGGGTTCTGAAGCTATGACCAAGAAAGAAAAGAGAGAATTGAAAGCGTTCCATCCATTTTATTGGCAATGAGTCAAGGAAAACAGTTTAGAAATATTTTTCAGAGAAGGGGCTTAGGAAGTCATGGTTACTTGGAAGGTTTATGGCTAAACTCTGCCTGCCGTTATCCACAGATAAACCCAACAATTTAATTTATAGAAGCCACATACAAATCATTCAGGGCAAAGTTATAGGCATTCCCTAAAACTTCCTGTTTTTTCACTTGGCTGGCTTAAACCAGAAAAATGTCTGTGACTATTACTAGGCAAATGCCTTAAATCAGAGAATTTCTTGTGGTTTTACTCTTGGGCTGAATTAGCATTTATGAGAATAGAATTAACAAGTGTGTATTTGAGGGACAGATCCTGTCTGTTATTTGTTTTTTCAATTATACTTATTAAATTCTTTCCCCTCCTCCCCTGCCCCCATCCTTAGACCTATAAGGGAGTGTTTCAGTTTAAATTGTTTTAAAGATGAATGTTGATGCAAAGAGAATCCAAAGTAGAAGTTCCACAGAGCAAGTCAGTAGCAGAGCCTGAGGGTAGAGACCCAGGAACACCAGCTCTAAATTGCGCTGTTTAATACTAGCAGCCTCATGTAGACAGCAGACCCACTACAGCTGCAGGCTTATTCCGTTATTCTGATTTTATCTTTAAATAGTGCTAGAGCATCTTCTAGAGCTAAAGTGCTTTAATACATCTTTAATATATATGTACATGTATCTGTGTGTATATAATTACTGTTTGAAAAAATCCCATGAGGTAGATTTGTACATCACTGTGTTTCTGGGTTACAAAAGAAACTGGAGCATGGCAAGGATAAATGGTTTGTCAGGTAATTGTGAGCAGAGCTGTGAATCAGATACATTGATGTAGGCAGAATTTGATTCTGCTCACTTGTAGAGATTGTAGTCTCTCAGGGGTCTTTCTATAAAAGCAGTCATGTTTTTGGAAGTTGGTGTATGTATGAGAAAGTATTTGAGTTGATGCGGGGAGTCATGAAGATGAAGAAGCAGAACTCAGCTTACCAGGGGACTGCCCCCTAATACAAGGTCACTGGCTATGGCATCTGTAACCCCAACCCAGTCTCATGTGTTAATGAGGTTCTCTCTGGCTTTTCCTATCGAGTCTCAGGTGGGAGAAAGTTTTAAATTTGTGTACCACCACGTGAAATGAGCTCTGCCCCTTGCTCTCCACCCCATCCCCATTCCCAGTTAGTTGAAACCACCAAATAAAATTGCCAATGTCAGCTTTTTACGTTCATAAATAGGTAACTTAAAAACAAAATATACAACAGTATACACACAAAAACTTGATAGTTTTATAAAACCCTGCAAAATTACCATGAAGGTAAAAATGAAGAGATATTAGTCTTTCCCCTTATCTCCTAATTTTGATATCAATAGAGTGGAAATGAATTTAAAAGACAGTTCAATACAATAATAAAAATTATATCAAACTGTTGAAAGGTGGGAGTTTGGTCTTTCATGTCAGTGAAAAGTCTTCTCAAGGAGCTTACATGCTATCTGTTTCTTAGGGTAGCTCCAGTGAAGGTGCATTATTATTATTTTTTTCATGCTACATTTATCAAAAAAAAAGAACATTCTTACCTCAGTAATATCCATGTGAGCAAAGCAACAAATCAGGTTTTATTGCCAGCTTTTCTATCTAAAACCTGAAGTAATGATGACGATACTCCTAATATTATTACTACCTTTACTATTACTTCTAGCTCTTTGTTGCTTCCTTACTAGGTACCAGGTTATATATAGGCATCTCATTGTGATCTGAAGTGAATTCTGTCAACTCATAGAGGAATTTGTTGTTAGTCCCCAGTCTGTGTTTCCTACGTCCAAGGCTACCTTTGCATTTTGTGATCTTGAGGTCTACCATCCTACTCTCTGGAATTTCCCAAGGAAGTAGACTTATTTTCTTCCCCTAGTCTTTTTGAGTCTACAGAGAAATAGTGATTATTATGGGCTAGCTTCTTTTGGATTAAAGTTGAGACTATGAATTGCAGAAATATAAAATCGTGTGCCAGTGGAAATACTCTAGCAGTGCAATTGGACGTATTACCATAGTTTTCATTTCTATTCATTTTTAAAAATCCGATAGCTAAGATAACTCTAGGAACCTGGACCCCTGGCATTCAAATCTGTTCTGTTTCAATAAGAAATTAAGATGTTAGTAGCTTCCGCTGATGGCCGTGTTTTGAGGCGGGCTCTCCCTGGACAGTCAGTTACATAAGAAATTGCTTTAGTTGTAGTGTCCTATGGCCATTTGGAGTTGTAAGTCTGCCTTAATGTGAAGCCAACCACTTCTGCAAAGAGCTCACTTAAGAAATGGCTTTTCTTGATGTCTACGCACTGAAAAGTTTACCCTTCTTGAAAAACAGAACACTTTACTCTCAAGAAAGTTGATTTCCTGCAGAATAGACCTAATATTCCAATACAGAGAAAATGCAAAATTGCTTCTTTTATTTTCACATTTTTCCACTCTGCTGAAACGAATTACCTGTTTTTCTATACATTTGGAAGAAGGAATGGCATGTGGAAGGAAAAATAACTTGACCTAAAAGGCATTTGTTACTTCCAAGTAATAATTATTTGGCAGTGTTTCTTCACATTTTCAGCAGAAAAATTTGTCTCGACTAACGCAGTCTACATGCAATCAGAATGTGTTTACACGTGGGAAGTCCTACGGATGTGCTGGTTAGGTGGGAACTGCTAGCTGCTCTGCTTGCTCTCCTCCATTGCTTGCGTTTTTCATGCTTTCTGTGATCCTAACACAATTTGAGATTCGTGGAGGTATCAGTTGGAAGGTCCCTGGGGAGTAACCACTTTCCTTGTTAATTTTATTGAGCTGATGGAAGAGTAGTAAGATCAATGCCAAAATGCAGTAAAGTTCATTTAAGAATAAAAATGGAAATGTTATAGATTTGAGAAATATTAAAATTACCGAGTGGGTAGCAATATTAAATCACTCCTATTGTAGATTGTTATTGTATTTTTCATTTCCATTTACTCATCCTAACCATGATTACCAGTGTCACTAACTAAAACACACACAAAGTTAATACGACAGTTTAAGCAATGGTTTAGAGATCTCGAGGTCTCCTTTTTATATAGCCGCCATGCTGATATTGTGTTAGCGATGAATTTTACTCAGGGGTGTGCATAAATTTTACGTAGATCCACCTCATTAATTTGCTGTGTGATGGAAACAGATGTAACCAGGTACTAGTGACACCAATTTATTTTCAGAACTTGTACATGTTATGGTTAATTTGCTAAACTTGATTGTGATCACTAATCTCTTTCTATATCTTCTTACTATCTGAAAGATCCATCTTCTGATTCCCCAGGTACCTCATCTCTTTACTCCCACAAGTAATTGTGAGTCTGTGAGTCAAGTATGGGTGGCCAGGTCTGCCTATCTTTTCAGGTTTATCAGGGCCAAGAATGTATTTATAATAAAGGGCCATCTGTTATGGCATCGGAGCAGAGACGAATGTTACCTCTCGTGTATTGTAAACAAGTGACTAAATGGGGTCAACGGTTCATATTAGAAAATGAGGAGAGTCTGCCATCAATCACAGCTGGACTTGACCCCCTCTGCTCTGGCATGCACGTTCCCTCCTCATGGAATAATTGCTGATTGTCGTTGTTACCCACTCACCAAAGTGCTATGGAAATGATGCTGTCATGACGTCTACATTTTTAACTAAGGAAAGGTAAGCTGTGAAGGAGAGAAGGTTTGGCTTGAGCCCCACTTGGCACAAATTCATTTTAAAAGTACTTTGAAAAGAAAATGGAGACCTAAGTACAGAGTAATTTTATTTTGTTCTCTGCATGCTAAGTTATTCTCTGCACTACTATAATTCTTATGACTTTGACATGGTTATTATTATTTCGGATTCCACTACTGTGAGACCTGAAGAACCATCAGTTTGGAGGAAGCTTGTGTTTTTAAACTTAGGATGCTATTGAATCTACTGAATTGTATGCTTTTATGAAATGCCAGTTTCTCACCTGCTAGATAGAAGACGAAAGATGAAGCTACTAAATAGCCAAGCTTAAGCACAAATCACTTTAACAGATGCGCATACATAATTTGATAATTTCATCGATTGATGATATAAATTAAAAAATAAAACAGTAACTGACTTCCTCAAACATCATGATGATACTTCTGTAGCATCAATGCAATCATGAAAATGACTCAGCACTTTTCCTATGAACTCAATTTATAGAAAAACTTCATAATTTAGTTATAAAACTGCAATGAAGCAAAACCTAGAACAGCAATGGTTTTGGTACAAGTGGTTTTTGCCTCTCAAGCTTTTCTGAATTATCTCCATGATTTCCACTGCCTAAAGACGTAAAACAAATATGCATTCTTGTGTACTTGTAAGAAGAAATGGCTTATAAAAAATACATTAAATGAGAAAATGGATTTTGGTCATTTCGTTTCTATTGACTTTTTTCAAGTTAAAATTTCAGAAAACCCCGCAAAACCAGGAGCTATTAATAGGAAAGGCAAATAGTAGCAGTGAAGTACTGAAGCTGTCACACTGGCTAAGCGTGCCTGGAGTCAGAGCACCTGAGTTCAAATTCCCAACTCCTTGATTTGTGATTTTGGTCAAGTTGATAAACTTTTATGCAATTTAGTTTCCACATTTTTAACATGGAGAAGATGATAGACTGCCTCGTGATGTAACACATTCACTTCCTCTCTCGGAATTCTAAAGGCTGCCTTTGGGTAATGGTCACGTGACATGCGACAAGCGACTTGGAGCAGGAGTCTGGCTTCTGATTCAATCCCGTTTTTCTCATTAATGTACCTAGCTTGTGATCTTAGGCAAGTTACTGACTATTAACTAATTTCTTCACCTGAATGATGTTGATAATGTATTTTGTGTATATGTACCCGATATATTAGGTCAAGCCCTAAGAAATTACTATTTTTTCCAGGTTTATGAGATACAATTAATTTACAACATCATGTATGTTTAAAGTGCACAATGTATTGACTTGGTACACTTATATATTGCAAAATGATTAGCACTGTAGCGTTAGCTAATATTTCCATCTAATCACATAATTACTATTTCCTTTTTGTGCTGAGAACATTTAAGATCTACCCTCTCAGAAACTTTCAAGACTGTATTACAGCCTTGTTGACTATATCATCATGCTATACATTAGATGCTGAAAACTTATTAATCTCATAACAAAAAGTTTATATCTTTGACCAATATCTCCCCATCTCCACCCTTATCTCCCCAGCCCCTGGTAATCATCATCTGGTGTTTGCTCTCTTTCCAAGTTTGGCTTTTTTAGATTCTACATGTAAATGATATCATACAGTATTTGTACTTCCCTATCTGACATATTTCACTTAGCATAATGCCCTCAAGTTTAGTCTATGTTGTCATAAATGGCAGAATTTCCTTCTTACTCATGGCTAAATAATATTCCATTATATATAATATATATTATTATTCTATTATATGTAATATATTCCATTATATATTACATTTATATTATATAACATAATATATAATGTATGTTATATTATATATTATACATATTACATATTATACATATTATTATTCAATTATATAATAATACTCATATATATATGAACATCTTTATCCATTCATCTGTTGATGGACGCTTAGATTGTTTCTGTATCTTGGCTACTTTTAATAATCCTGCAACGAACACAAGAATGCAGATATCTCTTAGAGATCCATTTTTCATATCTCTTAGAGATCCTTTGGATATATACCCAGAAGAGAAATTTTTGGATCATATGGTAGTTTAATTTTTAGTGTTTTGAGGAACTTCCATACTGTTTTCCATAGTGACTGTATCAATTTACATTCCCAACAACAGTGCACAAGGATTCCCTTTTTTCCACATCTTCACCAACACTTCTCTCTTACCTTTTTGATGACAGCCATTCTAACAGGTACGAGGTGAGATATCTCATTGTGATTTTGATTTAGACATAAGTTAAGATAACCACATATTGGCAATTTTATGTAGTTTGAGCTAAGTAGGATTAAGGGAGAGACACTCTATTATAGTGATCCTAAGCTTGGTTGCAATAAAACAATTAAGAAGACTTGAAATGATTAGAGGATGGTGGAGGTTTAGAGCAGCAGTCCCCAACGTTTTTGGCATCAGGGACCAGTGCTCCACGAGAATCTAATGCCTGATGATCTGAGGTGGAGCTGAGGTGGTGATGCTAGTGCTGGGGAGCAGCTGCAAATACAGATGAAGCTTCGCTGCTTGCTAGCCTGCCACTCACCTCCTGCTGTACAGCCTGGTTCCAAATGGGCCACAGACTGATCCCAGTCCATGGCCCAGGGGGTTAGGACTCCTGGTTTAGAGGTTGAAAGAGTTCTCCAGGTTCTTTCCTTGTGTTTCCTCCCTCTTCTCTGTGCATTAAACTTTTAGGGTGTTTTATATGCTTTGTTGTTATTGTTTCTGTTTTTCAACATCACCAACACAAGTTTCGACAGACTGCTTTATTCTGCAGTGATCTGGTTACCTATGGCAGAGAATTTATTTCTGGGCTCCTGCAGCTAAGAGGGCTATAGAGAAAGTGGTACAAATTAAGAAGATTGCTCTCTGGTGAAAACTTGAAACAATTGCATATTAAGAACAATTGGAAGAACTGTAGATATCACTCCAGAGAAGAGTGAAGTTAAAGGAGTATTACAATTGTCATCAGAAACCTGAAAGACTGTTGTATATAAGAGAGATTAATTTTATTCCACTGGGATTTAAGATGTTGAAATAAGACCAATGGAAAGATATTACTATGAGACCTACCTAACCTCATCTTTTAAAGATTTCTAAAAGTCAGAAGTCCCCAAAGAAGAAAGAGCTACCTCGAGAGGCTGTAAATTCCTTATTAATGGAGAATAACCACTTGGTAGGAATATCATGGAGGGTTTCAAATATTGCATGACTGACTCGTTCTAAGGCCTTTGTGTTTTCTTCTAATGATGGAATTGTATGACTTCATGAATTCTTGGTCCTTCTAGAGTTGTTACAGGATCAACCAACAGAGTAAACAGTCACGTTCTCTGAAAACTGTAAAACATTTTGCTAATGAACTATGAGCTTCAGTTTCTCTATATGTTACTCTTATTCTGATATCCAAGGAATTGCTTTAAAATTAATGTTAAGTTATATACCTTGCAATTTATTGTAAATGATAAAGATGAGCCAGTGTTTATCATAGTGGCTGGGACTTGTATGTCAATAATAATAAATAAATAAGGGTGACTTCTCCTTAAAGTAGAACAGATTTGGAAGACTTCATTTATGCCATGGTGATAACTAACTAGAACGATTTTGGTGCTAACAATTTATTAATTAATGTCAAATATATATTGGTACTTTAAGAAAAGTAAAACTGGTGGTATGATAAACTTAAGCAGAGACAGGATAGGTAGGTGGCCTTAGACAGAATGACCAAGGAACTCTATTAAAAGAGATGTCATTTACCACCTCTTCCCAGATTGGATGGTAAGATAGAGTCAGGCCAGGTACGATTTGAGGGATGAACATCTCAGGCAGAGGCAATAGCAAGTGTAAAGTCTCTGAGGCAAGAAGGAGCTTGGTTCAAGGAACAGAAAAAAAGGCTAAGGTGGAGAAGAGTGATGTGAAATGAGGGGTGAGAGGTAGCAGCAGGCCACATCATGTGGGGTTT
>NW_011888823.1:6771034-6776113 GCF_000151845.1 Pteropus vampyrus
TGTCATCAGAAACCTGAAAGACTGTTGTATATAAGAGAGATTAATTTTATTCCACTGGGATTTAAGATGTTGAAATAAGACCAATGGAAAGATATTACTATGAGACCTACCTAACCTCATCTTTTAAAGATTTCTAAAAGTCAGAAGTCCCCAAAGAAGAAAGAGCTACCTCGAGAGGCTGTAAATTCCTTATTAATGGAGAATAACCACTTGGTAGGAATATCATGGAGGGTTTCAAATATTGCATGACTGACTCGTTCTAAGGCCTTTGTGTTTTCTTCCAATGATGGAATTGTATGACTTCATGAATTCTTGGTCCTTCTAGAGTTGTTACAGGATCAACCAACAGAGTAAACAGTCACGTTCTCTGAAAACTGTAAAACATTTTGCTAATGAACTATGAGCTTCAGTTTCTCTATATGTTACTCTTATTCTGATATCCAAGGAATTGCTTTAAAATTAATGTTAAGTTATATACCTTGCAATTTATTGTAAATGATAAAGATGAGCCAGTGTTTATCATAGTGGCTGGGACTTGTATGTCAATAATAATAAATAAATAAGGGTGACTTCTCCTTAAAGTAGAACAGATTTGGAAGACTTCATTTATGCCATGGTGATAACTAACTAGAACGATTTTGGTGCTAACAATTTATTAATTAATGTCAAATATATATTGGTACTTTAAGAAAAGTAAAACTGGTGGTATGATAAACTTAAGCAGAGACAGGATAGGTAGGTGGCCTTAGACAGAATGACCAAGGAACTCTATTAAAAGAGATGTCATTTACCACCTCTTCCCAGATTGGATGGTAAGATAGAGTCAGGCCAGGTACGATTTGAGGGATGAACATCTCAGGCAGAGGCAATAGCAAGTGTAAAGTCTCTGAGGCAAGAAGGAGCTTGGTTCAAGGAACAGAAAAAAAGGCTAAGGTGGAGAAGAGTGATGTGAAATGAGGGGTGAGAGGTAGCAGCAGGCCACATCATGTGGGGTTTGGTCAATGAGTCAAAGACTTTATTCTATGCACAACTAGAAGTCACTGGAGAGTGATAAGCAGGGGCAGCAACCTGGCTATTGTGTGGTAAGTGGGTTTTAATGAGAAAAGAAAGCAAAGGGAAAAGGAAGACCAGTAGGAGGTAGCAGAGAATTTTCCCAATCCCTTCTGAGTTTACGATGATAAATCAGGTCAAGGTAGAATTAAGCCAGTCTTGAGACCCCTATCAGCCTTATGCTTTTTACCAATATAGCAATACTGATAACCTTTTTTTTTTTTTTTAAATTTTAAAAGTGGATTGTGATTTTGCCATTAAATGCCTTAGGCCCTGATTGTGTCATCTATTTTATTCTACCCAAACGATACTAAGTAGTACTATATGAGGAAGTACTATATGAGGATGGAGAGATGTTGGCAGGAGGATTGGTGTGTCTTCATTTCACTCTTTACCAAGCTTCTCAATGTTGATATAGCTCTATATATCTGTGTAAAAGAAAATGGAAATGTATCCAACTCTTTGGATAAGAAATGACTGTTTTCCCAAATATCTGACTACCCTCCCCCCCCCATAATATTTCAATTTACATTCAGATATTCTGAGACAGAGTAGCCATTGCCTTTAAAAAAATATTAATACTTATCACTTCTCTGGGGCTATATAAAATATTCTGAGTGAATCAAGTGATACTTAAGCAACAAAATAAATTGATATAACTACAGAAAATAAAAATTATAGTGATATTTATTGGGTGCTTACATACTGGACACTATTCAAAGTGCTTCACAGATATTAACTCATTTAATTTCCATGATAATGGCATGCGGTAGGGAGGTTATGAATCCCAGACAGGGATTTTCCCTGCAGAGAAGCAAGCTAGATATGATGCAATCCTTTTTTAGCTAGTGTAAAAAGAACTTATGAGGAACAAATGAGTTCATTATTTATTTAAAATTTAAAAAAAAGAAAAGTAAAAGAATGCCTGCCTTCATCGCCCTGCCTCAGGCTTCTCTAAACCTAAACCACTCAATAAGTGTGTGGCCCTGTCTTGTACTTGGCATTTCTAAAAAGCATAAAGTCAGCCAAAGTGCCTCTGGCTCTAAAACCATCAGAAAAGAAATGAAAATAACATCTTTTTGTGTTCCTCTAACCTTTGTTTGAGCCAAGTTTATATGATAACTATCTATAATGTATTTGGTTTGATGGTCCAATGATCTGATTTATTTAAATAAGCTGTAGAAAGTGAAGTTTTTCACTTGAAGAGACCAGGGCACAAGTGAGAAAACATTAATAGGGCAGAGAAGTAGGGAAAGTGATGTGACACCAGTTTTTCCCCCACCGGAGGGGATTTTAGGGGTGGGCAGGGACCCTGTGCTGTTTGCTTATCATCGTGTCCTTTGTCCCCAACACAGCGCCTGGCACATAGCAATGCTTACTAAATATTTGTAGAGTGAATACAAAGTAGGTTAGAATCAGAGTTGAAATAACTTTCATTTTTTTGCCAAAAAAGTTCAGGGAATCCTTCTGGCTTAATCCTTTTATTCTTCTATATGAGAAGACCTAAGCTCTAACTCAGACTAAGGGAGATAAATTCTCAGAACTTGGCTGAGATCTAATTTTACCAAAGGTAGAAACTCTTGGAAAAAGAATTACCAGAACCAGGCCCAGTCATGTTAGAAAACAGAATATTCTTCTTCCTGGTGTTAAGGCGACAGTCTATGCTTGAATTTCAATATTTAACAACTGACATCACTTGGATGAGTAGGACCAGAAAACTGAGAGGCTGACAAAAATACAAATCATACAAAGAAGGAGCAAATACATCATGAGTTTTATTACTGTTAGATAACAAAATATATAGTATGATAATTTGCTTTTTTTAAAAAAATTGTTCTATAGGACAGGATATGGTATGGTTCTATGTATTTGAAATTTTCTTTTATTTTTATTTTATTGTAATAAATAATCAATTATTTCTTTAAAACAAGTATATGAAACATGAATTTAAAAATTTTTCTTGGACAAATAAACTTTAAATCATTTCATCCACTATGCCTCCCTTCATAGTTGTAACCGACCCTACAAAGTAATAATTACCAGTAAAGACAATTTGCCAAAACTTGAGTCTTTTTCAGACTTAATAATTTCATATTAATTTCTTTTTGGCACCTCAAATCATTTCTCTTTGCATCTTAGAAAAAAAAGTTTCATTTCTCAATTTAAAAAGTGGAATTAGGATTTCTAAAATAATGTCCTTTTATAATTGAGGAATCCTCACAATTAAAATACAAAGAACAACCAGCAAATTAGGAGCTTGTGAAACAATCATAAATGAGTTGAACATCTTAGGGAAAATAGGGAAAAGCGAAACTTTATTAAAATCTCAGACTGTCTTTGGCTCTTGAAAAACAAGCAATGAGTAAGTCAGTGGCACTTTTCTCAAGAATGTGAATGCCCCAAAGGCTTCTGTGCTTTGATTCATGTTGTCACCAGAGGTCAAATAATTAGGTGACTACTCAAGTTAAAATGAAATAAGGTGATGACATGGGGCCAGGAGAATAGGGCCTGGACATTGACATTTAGCCTTAGAAACACAAGTCTCTACTAAATGATAGAATCATTATGAAAAGTTATGTCTCTCCTGACAAGTCAGCAGAAAATGTTGACCTGTTTCCTTTCACTTGAAAGTTTACAAACAATGTTTGGTTTGTTAATGCTTATTTCTATATTGATACAACATCTGACGATATCTCTGGAAAGTTACATATACAAACGATCAACATGTTCTTTGAATATTACAAAGGTTAGCTTTGGGACTTTTTTCTCATATACAAATTATTCATTATTTCGTCCTTATTGTTCTGTGTATTGTGTTTTCAATATACATATTTAACATATGAAGATATAATAAAACCCCAAACAGAAATAACAGTCTAAAAAAGTAGCTTCTTAGTCTATAAAATGGCTATTGTATTCATCTGTGTGTAAACATGTATTTGCATAGCTCATAATGATCATTAAGTAGCATGGTCTTAGAAAGTTACCCAAATGTATCTTTAAAAGACAAGTTAGAATGACTTTTTTGCGGATATGCTTTTTGAGGGGTAGATATTATGTATCTAAAAATATTGTGTGCATATTTCAAGACTATCATAAAAATTGTCTAAATGTTATATGGACTTTAATAAAAATAGAAGCCAATTTGTCATTTATAAACACCGAGCACATCATATTTACATCATCACTTTGTCTGCTATCCTCTTAAAAAATACTGGAATTAATGCTAATACAAAGAAAATACTATCATCCAGTTATAGCAGGAAGGGCAGCAGCTTGGATTCTTACTCTCTCTACCTCCCTAATGTAGCCATTTTGCTTACAGAGACAGCTTTTCTCACAGAGTGATATGCTACAAGTCAAGGCCAAGTTACTATGTACTGGAATCAGCAGCCACCCATGCAGCGTGGCTTCAAAGGGTGCCAGGAGATGATGCTTCAAGTAATGACGCTAATGGTTCCGTGCATTTGAGCAACCTTCAGTCACTGTGGGAACATCTAAAGGATCTCATGTTTACAGCTCCTTGAGCTGGAGAATGAGCTTCATTTCTAGGGGAAGCTAGTCAAATTTTTTGGCTAACAGTTTTAGTAAGAGACTCTTTTGTTTGGGAATGACTATAAAAATGACTTTTATTGCTTTATATGATTAAAAAAAAAAACAAATACTCATCGACAATCCCTGCCCCCCCCCCTAAAATATGGAAAAGTCAGAAAAAAAAGTAAAAGCAGGAACTGTGGAACTAGTTAAGCTTGGGTTTAAATCCTGGCCTGACCTCTATCTACTTTTCTTGGCATGATCATGCTCTTCTCTAAATGATGTCATAAAACTTTGTAGAATTTTCAGGGTTAAATGACAAGTAAATTATCTAGCATGTTTCCCAAAATAGTACATATATTGTTATTAATATTGTTATTTGAAAATAGCAGTAATCTATTATTCTACTACTAATTGCTAAACCTTTTAACATTTTCATGTATTTCCTTCCATTCATGTTTTTCTAGGCATACTTCTTTATTGTTGCAATCGCAT
>NW_011888823.1:6787153-6789790 GCF_000151845.1 Pteropus vampyrus
GTCTATACTTGACTCAGTAGAGATGCTTTCTGTCTATATCTGGTATTAACACAGAGATTATCTTTAAACAATTTAAATTGGAAGGCTTGAGAAGGAAACATTAAAATATTAAGTAAATGACTACAGAAAAAAATAAACCTTTGATAAGAACTTTAATTTTATCCAGATTAACATGGCATTACATTTAGAGCTGTAAAGATGAAACTATTAGCATGAGTGTATGTGTATGAGGTGAACCATCAATTGGTTGTCACTGATAAATAAAACTCAGAGCCGAAGATATTTGCTCCGCCAATTCCCTGCTGTCATCCTACAGACCGCTTCTGGGGAAGTGGCAGCCCTTCAAGTTGCTGTCTGAACTGTGATCATATTAGGGGCAGATTTCATACATCAGAGAATTTGTATGAAAGTTCTAAAGAGGTTTTAACTAGAGACTGGATAACCTCTTGCAATAGGGGTGCTGAAGATAATACTATTGCATTGGATAGAGAGTTCTGTTCTTTAACTTGGAAACGTTTTCCCAAACTTTGTCCTTTATTGCATGAAGAAGAGATATATGGGTAGCAGCCTTTTTTGGGGACTGAGTAGCTCTCCAAGATTAAATTTTGACTATTTTAATGAATGAATGCATGAATGAATGAATGAATAACAGATCTGGCCAGATATCATGTTGAACTCTGCTCTACTCACACACACCTCTGAGGAGCACCGATAGTGAGACTCATCCCTGCCACATTATGAGTGTTCAGATATAATTCTTGCACTGAAAATGAAATACCAGGTGATGAGGACCTTCTTCACTCTGATATCAATCTAATGGAAAAATGTACATCTTCAGAAGCATTACTCGGGACTGTTATTTTGAGGTCTTATGGATCATTAATAATCAGTTCACAAACACGTTAGGCTGGCTTGCATATTATTGTATGTTCCTGATTTGGAAGGTCGATTGATTGAATTTTAAGGTGAAGGAAGGAAAGCTTGAAGGTTAGGTTAAAGGTCTAGTGTATGTAATGATTGGGGAGACACTGCTGGCTCTCCTTGATCTTAAAGGAATTATTTGTCTGACCAAAACGACATTCATTTCTAAAATGTTACCATCAGTAGTAGGACAAGATTTCCCTTGTTTGTAACTGTGAAATAGTTTTTTTTTAATCTAACTGAGCTGAATGACCAAGATGCAGTTTTCCTTTTTCAATAGAGCTTTGCAGCCTTTGTCCACTCATTATAGTTGGACTACCACTACAGTGGATTCTATAAGCATTCAACCTTGAAAATCATGAGAGTTTCAGTGGATTCTGTAAGGAGTCAGTCTTGAAAACCACTGATATTTCAGGAGGAACTTTCTAGCACATATTTCACTTAGACACTGTACTTTATGTGATCATTTTACTTCTAGCTATAATTCATCATGGCGACCTTAATATATAAAGTCATAAACGATTCAGTTTCCAGTTACATTCACATTATACATTCTTCTTGTGGTGTATCACTGTTGTATGAGGAAAATACTCCTTTTGACAGCCCTTAAATTTGAAATTCTTGGATGTTGAATTTAATGCATCTCATCTTGAATTTTATATTTTGACTTGATAGCAGTGGTCTTTGGTTTGTAGCATAAACCCTGTTATTCATCAACAGGTACTTGTCACATAGATGAAAGAATTTTTAGAAAGTAGTAGTGATCAGTTTTCAAATGCAGATGATTCTTATCACATCACAATAGTAGAGGTACCATGAAGGCAGGGTAAGCATAGCAAACAAAAGAACTCGTGGTCTGTTTTTGCTTGAGCAGGTAGCAATACAGTTGCTTCTCAGGTAATTTGTTGTAAAAAGAAAAACAATATTTTAATCTCTCTCATATACATTACCTAAAACCATAATCAACTGAAATCAAGACTATAATCAAATGATATCAAATGAAATGGCTGGTCCCTTTGATCACAGTGGTGAGAGAGGAATAGTTTGTAAATAACATGTCTCAAAAAGAGAGGCACAAATGGCAGGATTAAGTTCATTACCCTTTGGGAGCAAGACCAAAGCATTCAGTTTAAATAATGTAGGGTTTCACGAGATTTCAAGAAGATATACCTCTTCTGGAGAAGTGCAGTTTTTTTTCGTGTGTGTGTCTTAGTTTGTTTGGGCTGCCATGACAAAATACCATAGACTGGATGGTTTAAACAAAAATTTATTTATCACAATTTTAGAGCTGGGAAGTCTGAGATCAAAGTTCTGGTCGATGACATTTCTGGTAAGGGTTCGTTCTTGGCTTCTGGCAGTGTGCTTCCATGGCAGGCAGATCTCTCTTCTTATAAAGCCACTTTCCTATCAGATTGAAGCCCCTTATGACCTCATTTAACCTTGATTACCGCTAATGGCTTTATTTCCAAATTCTGTCACATTGGAGGTTAAGGTTTTAATAAATGAATTTAAGGCGGACAGAATTCAGTTCACAGCAGTGTGGTTGTAAGTTTTCATTTCCTGATCACTTTAGCAAACATTTACATAGATGTTATATTAGTGGATAAAAAGATGAGTAAGACAGGATCCTTACCATAAAGGATCTGACAGTAAAGTCTGTGGGCTTCTTGCTCTTGAGGGACTTGCAATGCAAAAGCAGAGTAGGAGACACACATA
>NW_011888823.1:6789840-6792120 GCF_000151845.1 Pteropus vampyrus
GTATGCCACAGCGCCACTTCCATCTTTGCAAATTTGCTATTATGTTAAATTGATCTGTTTGCTTAAGTGGTCTGCATACCCTACTCTCCTGCAGTCTTCTCAGTGGCAGAGACTATGTCTTACTCATCTTTACCTCTTCAGCACCATGAAAGGTGCTTGGTGCATAGTGGGTGATTCATAAACGTGTGTGGAGTTTTTTGTTGTTGTTTCTTTGTTTTTCGGGGGTGGGGGACCAGTAATACATTGGTAAGAAGCAGAAATCCCAAACAGAAGGACAGGATCTGACAGTGGACAGGATTGTGCTTCTAAGGACACATGTATACCGTGTTACCTTTCTTGCCTTTGTTCCCTAATCCTACTGATTATAAATAAACATGATTTGTATGTTAAGGCTTTTCTGAAGAACAGAAACTTTCACAAGCAATCTGCAAACCTACTTTCTGCCACAATGCTCATTGTAGCTCATGGAAGTCAAGTCTTTTTTTTGTAAGCCTGGATTAATGTGCTGCTAGTGAAGAATATTGTCTTCCCAGTAAGATCTAATATGCTCTTTGCTGAGCATGTGGCAAATAAAGTGGCATACTCTCCTGAATAACTCAAGGGCTTTGTAGAAGTAAGCTATCCAATGCGAAGGTTAATATTTGTATTGCAATTTATAAATTAAAAGTGATTTCATCTACATTTTCTTAATTTGCTGATTGCTAACACTCCTATGAGGATAAAGTTGTTCATTCCACAGTTTCAGATAAAACTTTAAGATATAGTTCTACTGAGAAAAGTAAATCCAGTAATGATACTGTTATTAGATCATTTTCTATTGAGAGGTATATGCAAGTGGGAAAATTTTGATCTTGAAGGGCAGAGAAGGAAGAAAATGCCATAAAAGAGAATGGACACACCCATCAGAAATAAGTTTTTCATGATTCACAAGGTTCCTTCTGCTAGTTCTGGTTGGAGAGAGAAAATCCAGCTTAGCATTGATTGTGGTTCTCTTAAAATTTAAAACCTGAACATGGGTCAACTTTCGAACTTAATTCCATCACCTTTTGTGAACGCCTGCATTGTCATTATCACCATCATCATCATCATCATCATCATCATCATTAACATTTAATGCATGTTTACTATGTGTCAAATTCTGTTCTGAGTTATATATGAATTATCTAAATTAATTCCCCAACTTATGATAAATTTATTGTTATATAAATATTACAGATGAGGAAACTGAGGCCCCTTGTACAAAGTCAAAGAAAGTCTTGAAATAGGAATCCAAATTCAGCCAATTTACTCCAATATTTTTGTCAATTGATACACAGCACTATTTCTCTTAATTTTCATCATTATATACTTTATCATGAGCCCAAATCATCTCCATTCACTCTTACTTTCTTAAGTAGTACTTTATAAGTAAATGTTTTATGGAATTTTTAAAATAATATTCTGCTTCGTATTACAAAGACTATGCTATTCTTACTTTGCTCCAGCATCACTCACCCTTTTCAGTCTTTGATGTTCATTTACCTGCTACGTCCTCCAGGGAACCTGTCTATAAATTACTTCCTCCTCCTGGGATCTGCCTTTACCTCTTCTTCTTCTTCATCTAACTCAGTGTTTCCAAAATTGGCTGCACATTGTAATTACATGAATAGCTTTAAATAATACTGATGCCTGCATCTCACCCTCAGAAATTCTGATTTACTTGGTGTAGCCAGTACATCAGGATCTCCAAAAGCAACCCAACTGATTCAAATGTGTAGCCAAAATTGAAAAACACTGGTCTGAACATTTCCTACTCATTCTCCACATCTCATCAGCATCTCCACCTCCCTTGCTAGGGGTCAATGTCCCAATTACAATCTTTTATAACACAATGTGGCTCTCCTTTATAGTCCCGGCACCACTGGACTTGGTAGTGTCCATAGGGAGGGGGGGAAGTCTTAAGAGTCTGGGATACTGAAAGCCAAGTGAAGAAAGTATATTAGGAAGGAAGAGTTGATTAACTATATCATATACTAAATCAAATAAGGTGAGCTCCTTGACAAGATGTCTTTGAAGTGGTGGGAAATAAAACCCTGAGTAGAGAACAACAACAACAACAGCAAAAAATGAAGATGCAAGAGAGAGAGGGATCCGTAGAACAAAATTCTTGGGTAGGCAAAAGGGGATGGGTTTAGTGCACTTTGTCTCATTTAATCCTTGCAATAACCCTGAGAGGCAGGTATTATTTTTGTTCCCATTTTACATATGAGGAAAGTGAGACTTAGAGAGGTTATTAACTTG
>NW_011888823.1:6799510-6846631 GCF_000151845.1 Pteropus vampyrus
AAAAATTTATTTATCACAATTTTAGAGCTGGGAAGTCTGAGATCAAAGTTCTGGTCGATGACATTTCTGGTAAGGGTTCGTTCTTGGCTTCTGGCAGTGTGCTTCCATGGCAGGCAGATCTCTCTTCTTATAAAGCCACTTTCCTATCAGATTGAAGCCCCTTATGACCTCATTTAACCTTGATTACCGCTAATGGCTTTATTTCCAAATTCTGTCACATTGGAGGTTAAGGTTTTAATAAATGAATTTAAGGCGGACAGAATTCAGTTCACAGCAGTGTGGTTGTAAGTTTTCATTTCCTGATCACTTTAGCAAACATTTACATAGATGTTATATTAGTGGATAAAAAGATGAGTAAGACAGGATCCTTACCATAAAGGATCTGACAGTAAAGTCTGTGGGCTTCTTGCTCTTGAGGGACTTGCAATGCAAAAGCAGAGTAGGAGACACACATAAGACACATTAAAATAGACAATGAAAGTTTACAAAAAGGAAAGATCAATTCACTTGGGGAGGAGGAGACACGAAAGTTTCATGTGGTAGAGGAATTGAACATGGGTGCTGGAGGATGGATAGATTTTTTAACAAGCAGAAAGAAAGAAAAGTTAGGCGTAGAGGCTAAAGGCACATTATTTTCTATTGTTGTTGTAACAAACTACCGTAAATTTAGTGGCTTACAACAACACAAATATATTAAATTACAGTTTTGTAGGTTAGAAATCTGTCACACTAGGCTAAAATCAGGGTCAGTAGGGGCTGCGTTTCTTTCTGAAGCCTCTAGGGAAGAAGTCATTTATTTGCCTTTTCTACCTTCTAGAGGCCTCTTGTCTCATTATCCCTTTCCTCCATTTGTAAAGCCAGCAAGATGTACCTCTGTGACCATAGCTAGGAAAGATTCTCTGCTTTTAAGGGCCGATGTACTTAGATTGGGTCCACCTGAATAACCTAGGTTATTCTCCCCATCTCAAGATCAATGACCTTAATTACATTTGTAAAGTACCTTTTTCTATGTAAGGTAATGTATTCATGGGTTCAGGTTGTGGACATCTTAAGAGGAGCCAGTATTCTGCCTATTGCTTGGGCCAAGAGGTAGAACTATTCTAGAGTTAATTCATTTATTCACTAATGATCTGTTAGGGAATGAGTAGGTGCCAAACATTACGCTCTGTGGGTGCATTGTGAAATGCTGAAGATGCTGAAGAAGCTAACTAGAAGAGCCATTAGAATGTGTCTAAAAGTCCCAAGTAAAGTTAACCTCTCCCTTTTAGTGTTTTACATTACATTAAACAGTCCTTCCAGAACAGTGAGAGGGTAAACTAGGAGTAAGTTAATTTACTACATAAAGTCTTCTTTTAAATAGAGGAGAAAAAAAAATCTTCAAACCACAAAGTACCTTCTCTGCTTTACATAGAAAACAGCTCCAAAAAGTGAAGTTAGATACCATGTGAATGAATTAAGCACTTAATGCATTATACCTAATGCATAAGGGGAATAAATTATAATTTCTAAACATTTCACCAGAGCCACACAGAACCCAGAAGTATAAACATAATATATCACCACAATCTCTGATAGTCAATTCAACTTACATCTGGATCCCATTAATGAGTTATTTAATTTGAAAAGTTTCTAGAATGAATATCAAATAGCTTTCTGATTCTGAAGAGAGACAAAATAAAATTATAACGAAACTTGGGATTTAATAGAGATTTAATTAAAAAGTGAGGGCCATCAAAATTGAGCCAGGTGCCTTCTGCATTGAAACTATATATTTTACAATCCTCTAGTTACAAATGGGATATTTTATTTTTATTTCTTTGGATGGGATCTCATTCTAATTGTTCATAGTCACATAAGGTATAAAGTACATTTTGCTGATGGCTTTATTTTAAAAAAGATAATAGCTAGCTTCCCTTTTAATATGGCACTCTGATCATATGCAATTTGTTTCCTTTCTTTCAAGAGGCCATCTTTAAATTGATCGCAAAGAGATTGATTTTAAAACTGTGTAAATCTACAATCATGAAGAGAACGGGAGGGGAGCTGTCATCAGTAGAAAATTTCAGCAACTATTTGGAAGTAGAAAAAATGAGCTATAAAGTGGAGCAGAGAAAGCTATTGTTAAAATTATGCAATAAGGGGCTACAGCCAAGTAGAGAGTCACTCTGCCCTGTAGAACCGCAAAGCAATTCACCTCAGAGCAGAGGTACCAGCAGAGCAGAGGAAGCAGGAGGTAGAGGATAACCACAAGGTTGTCTTCAAATCAACTGTATCCCTCTTACCCCACCCCCTTTCCCAATTCAAATCTACATCAGGAATCAAGACATTTACCTCCCAGGGAAATACAAGATCGGCAGCAAACAATTTTTTTTTTTTTTAAATAGTAAAATATTTCTTTAACAAATTTGAAAAAGTACTCAACTGTCTTGGGGGTAAATGGGCAATGTTTTAGGAACTAGAGGCTGGCAGATAGTAACGGGATTAGTGCTGAAGAACAAAACATCCAAATTAAGTTAAGTAGGGATCTTCCAACAAAATGAATGCCTTATCACCATTTACTCATTGCTTTACATTTAGTATCAATGGGCAAAGATCTGACACACTTTAGAGAATTCATTGTCTTCATTTAGCTGCAAGTAGTTTATTTGGGAGGTAACCTCTAGAAACTAATGGGAAAGTGGGGAAGTAAGAATGAGAAGGGAAGGAAGCCAATAAAAACCTGTGCACAAATGGGGCCAAATCTCACTGAGGAACTCTGGGACATAGGGGGAAAACTTGCTGCAGAGTGAGTCAAACAGGAGGCAGGGATCCTGTGAGCTGTTCTACCCAGAAAATGAAAAAGAAAGGCACAGAGTAAGGAATAAAAGGAAGGAGGCAGAAAGGAATGAAAGAGGAAAGAAAGAAAAATCATTGAGAAAATGGTATTCTTTCAGGGAAAGATTTAGAACTTCTAAAATAAAATTCAGATTAAATTATTATATTCCCAAGCAGAGTTGAGACAAAATCTTCATGAGTAAAAGAACAGTATATTGCATAAAAAGCGAAATCTGAAAACTTGAAAGTCCTCTTGGAAGTTAAAAATGATGAGTTTTTTTTTTTTTTTAATTCATGGAAGTATTAGAAGAAAAGTCAAAGAATTTTATTTGAAAAAGGAAAAATAGAAGGAAAAGGAAATGGAAAACTCCACATTAAACATATAATCATATTTGGAAGGGAAATGTGATTATAGTAAACTACTTGGTTGTTAGTGAAAAAAATTATGTTGTCAGTTATGTTATTCTATTTTTAGTTCCTTCGTTTAGAATCATCCTATGAACAAAGTTTGATTGACAGACTGTAAATGTTACCAACTTTGATCATGTAAAAGTACAGATGGCATTTAAGGGAAATAGAGAAAGGTGGGGCAAAAGGGAGATAGATGCTAATATTTTCATCTACCAAATGGGGAATCCAGAGGTCATATCTAGCTACAGTTTTGGAATAAGAAATAAAAGTAACTGTATCAGTTAAAAGTTTTAAAAGGTACTCATAATTTAAGACCTTACATTAATTAGCTTTTAAACAATATAAATGTAATATCTGTTAAGATTTTGCTTAAATCACATTTTAAAAAACATGGCAAATAGCTGCAAATTCTCTGCAATTCATTCACCAGAGGAGAAGAAGGCTACATGCCATCTAGTGGAACTTTGAGCCTATTTCAGGCTCATGACTTTATAATAGTTTCCAAGGCTGCTCACTAGAAATGTGTGTTATCAAACTTACCAGTTACAGATGATGTTATACGTAGTTTTAAGAGCAAATATTTGTGGTAGAATCACATCAATGGATAAGAGGAAGTGATTATTTTAGGATGTCAGCATAGAACATTGTGTCTGAACAGACTCTGAACTTGTCCAGGGTTAGAAATCAGAGGTATAGTCAGAGACGGTTCCATCCCTGACTTTGCCAAGAGACTTGGTGACTCCATTAATTTTGCTCTAATAAATGTCTCCATATCTCTAATCAGAAAAGCATTATTCCTGTTTACAAATCTGAGGGTCAAACATAGTAACATATATAAAAATGATTATTATTGATAAGTAATTTTTATTTCTATGATCATTCTATACATGGCATTGTTCTATCTGAATCAATAATTAGTGGATTTTCAAATTGTTTAACACAGAATTAAGGATTCTAAGTAAACTTCTATTTGAAATTAAACTCTACCAGGTTATATTGGGTAGATAATGGCACTTGTCTTTTTAAATTTATTAGAGAATTCCTTAACAGTGTTAAAATATCTATGGTATGAATATTGAATCATTAAGGCCTTCAGATATACAGATTAAATATTATAAATATTTTCAGTTACATTTAATTGTGGCGGAAATCTAAATTTAAAAATATGCGTCCGTTCTAGTATTTATTACTTTAAAGAAGATATTGCTTTATAAAGTCAATTTTATATTTTTTAATTATAAAATAGCACATTTTTCTTGTACAGCATTTTACAAAAATTAGAGGAGAAAATTTCCAGTAATTTAAACTACCCAGATATAACTTCTGTTACTATTTTAATGTATTTCTATTCTTCTCTCTATATACTTAGATATACACTTAGAAAAACGTGTGGTTAATATAGTTTTATCTTCTGATTTCCACAAAACATTGTATCATGTCTTTCTCTATTTCATTATATATTCTTCAGAAATATTTTTATTGGCGTAATATTCAACTAAATGGGTAATCAATGTATTTTAAACTTTACTGTTTTTGGCATTTAGATTTTTTGATATTACAAATTTACTATGATATTTGCTACAATAAATAACTTATTATATAAGTCCTTCACTTTGTCTTTGAAAATTTGTTCAGAAAAAATTCTTAGAAGTAAAATTACTGAGTCAAAAAATGTGCTTATTTCTAATATATTTAATACATATAAGCAAAATTGCTCTCCAGAAAGATATATCATTTGTAGTTCCAACACCAATAAATCAGAATATTCATCTCTCCAAAGACTCTCCAAACACTGGGTATTATGATTTTAAGAAATTCTTAATAATGATATAAGAGTTCTGAGTTATCCCAATTTGATTTGTATTTTTTTGATTATCGGTGATATTTATCTAGTTTATGTTTATTAGCTATCACTATTGTTTGTATGTGATTCTGTCTGTTCATACGAATTCCCTGCCTGTGTTGGTATTTTTATACTATCTTAAAGATTTATACAAGTTTTCACATGATAAACATATATATCCTTAATCTATCATGCTCATTATATTTGATTTCTATTTTTTGCCCAATTAAATATTTTTTTATATCCTTTAAAGTAGCATGATAAAGTTTACATATTTCTATGGAAAATAGCCTTGAGAAAGACTAAAGATTTCCATGAAGTTATATATTCCAATTTTTTTATTAAACTGTCCTTTATGAGACCTTGTTATTGTTATTTGAATTAATCATATGTATAACATTTCCACATATATTATTAAGCAATAGTGTGAAATTGTTAGGTATGAAAATAAGTTCATCTTCCCAATACTCCTTGCTATTCCCTGCCCCCAACCACACTATCCCTAAGGGATTCGAAGATTTAAGAAATATCCAAAACCTAATGTTAGAGCTTAGAGATTTTATCATTTAAAATAATATTATTGGTTGGGGAGCATGGCATAGGGAATGCAGTTAGCATTAATACGATGGCTAGGTGGAGGGCCAGGGGAGGAAGGGAGCAATTGGGGGGATCGTTTTATGAACTATATAGATATTTAACCAATGTACTGTATACGGGAAACTAATTTAAATAAATAAATTTTTAAAAATAATATTACTGTAATATGGGTCTATAGAAACATTCTTTATCCCTTTCTCTATCCTCTTGCTACCACAATTCTTATGCTTTGGCTTTTTTCCCCCTTTTGGTATTGAAAATGACATTGAATTTAATATAGTGACAAAACATGATCTACAAAAAATTTTATAAGACAGTTAAAATTTTCTCATTGACATTTTCTATTGTAACTCACAATGCCAATTAATTTCTTAATTCATTAGCAATGTAACAGAAGAAAAGACTTTGAAAACACTGCTTTGTGTAGATGTCTTTTAATTAAGGCTAATTAAATACTGTGGAAGGACCTGATTATACCTTTGAGTATTTCTTAGTCTGAAAAAAAAAGGAAGAAAGAAAGAAAAAAAGAAATAAGCCTTGTAGTCATGAATACATTAAATAAAAGCTGAATTAAACAACTCTTTATAAAAAAACCAAAAAGTACAAAAAAAAAAAGAACAAATTATAGGGTAGCACTGGAGGAGTATTGTCTACATATGTGCATAGATTCTCCATGGAGGATTATGCACCACTGTTTGTTTTCGTTATTAGGCAGAATCTCAAGTAAATCCAAGTAGAAATCACCCTGCTTCTGAAAAAGTGACGAGCAGTGCCAGTGGGTAAACAGTTTTAGGGCAAACTGATGCAATACTCCCTGAAGTTAGGAACAGATTTTTCCAGATGGCCACTGTGCATATGGCTGGGAGTACGGCGGTAGCCAAAATAGGAAATGAGAACATGATTCTTTCCAATTAAATCAACACTGTCCTTGAGAAAAGAAACTTCACAGAACGTGTCCAGGGGGATGGGGGCAGACAAGAAATAGCATTCAAGTCCGTCAGGACCTCTTTAATTTAACTAATTATGATATCTTTTTAAATGTTCAGACCAGTCAAATTTATTTTGGGATTTTAAGCAAGTAAGGCAATGAGCTAAATGATGTGCTAGAAATTCACAGCTCAAAATTGGACTTGTCTATGCTCTTTCATTCTGGAACATTGGGTGAATTACTTAATCTCTCTCTCTGATTGTTTCCTCCTGTGTAAAATGAGAATCACATCCCCAGGCTGCCCAATATGCTTGTTGTGAAGATAAAATAATGAATGTTATGAGGCACTTTGCAATCACGAAACACTGAATTGTATTTCCCAGGACTTGGAGGGAATAACCAATAACTCCAGTTCATGCTGTGGAACACATCGTGGCCTCTCCCAGGGAATATGTTACTATTTATAATGGGCTAAGATTTCTAGCTTCATTCAGGCCCTGCCCCCTTACAAATTCTTTGGTAGTTTTTCAACTCATCTTAATTAAGAAATAATCTACTGGCCTGTATGTAATCAACTTGGCTGGAAGCTAACTTTTGCTGGGCAATCCAGTTGAAATTAATGAATTTTAGCTCCTCCAAACATCAGATACAGATGCTGCTGTTATTCACCTTATTAGAAATGAGCAATCGGATGGAAATCCCAAAATCTTATGTGTGGAGAACAGTCCATCTTTGGACTGCTTTTGATTTATCCAAAGGGCACATGGGTCTCAGGTGGCTCTTTTGAGCATCAGTCATTCCAGCCCAACTATCTCCAATTTCTCTTAGCTTTGTACATCTTGATTTCACTCTCTCTTAGAGCAATTAAAACATCTGAAGCTATTCAAAATTAACAGTTAAGAACCTTTCTAACTTCTCATTGTAAAACCTGCATTTTTTTTTTTTTTTTGTGGTTGTTTAGTATTTCAGCCAGATATCTATCCAACTGGTCTTATTTGTACACAGAGCAAGCGACAATTTGTATAAGGCATGGAAATCTCAGCCGTTTCCAAGATTAACCTGCTATATCTTGTTTGCCAGTGTACAATTTAAGTGATTTTCTTATAGTCAACAAATTGTGCTCCTCCTGGCAGAATAAACTACGCACAGATAAGAGAATTTCAAGGGAGTACAGATATGCTGCTGATCATGGAGCTACCAGTTTGATACTTGCCATGTACATGTGGTGAGGACATATCAACAAGGACAGAAAAGTTATAACAAAAAGCAACACACTCATACTTTATTTGCTCTGCTCCCTTTGAGGCAAAAACTTACATTATTTCTGATTTTTTTTCTTCTTTAGTTTTTCTCTAATTCAGTATATAGTAGAATTACCTGAATTGCTCATTAAGAATGCAGATTCCTGTGATTTATTCTACCCTTGCTTAACAGAATCACTGCTGTTGTGGCTGAAAATCCATTTAATAAAAAGCATAGGAAAGTCTAATGCCTTCTAAATTTTGAGACCAATTCGCCTAATAAATCTTGAACCACATCATGATCTTCACAGGCTCTAGGCACTTTTAACTTTATGGGTCTCTATGTCATAAAAGTACATATATATTTAAAATTATATTTTACTACTGTGTTAGCATATAGATGAATATATTAGTTTTACATATTAAAAAAAAAATTTTAACATCTGTTTAATTACTTTTTCTGAATGGGAGAAAAAAATAAAACATTTTCATGGGCCTGTAAAAGTACCGTAGGCTTTAGGCATTGTAGCTCTTGTTTCTCCTATAGCCTAGAATGAATTGAGGACTAGAAAATTTGGAAATCTAATATTCTGAAAATTTAGATTTTAAACACATATCTTTGACATGGTAAGATCAGGTCAAAACTTGCTGGAGTTCAGAGAATACAACTTTGCATGAAGGTTATTTGAAGGTTGTTCTTGTGCTTGGAGCTGGATGCCTAGATATGAAAGCAGGCAGTCAGCTTTCAACTGATCTCTCAATACTAGTAAATACAAAAGTGAAGAAAATATGGGGTCTCAACTTTGCTCAAGTATTATCATCCTGCTTAGGTGACACATTCTAGCAAATGCATATGATAGCCGTATACAAATATATGTTTGTGAAATATTAGGCTATAGGAATACAAACTATTAGGGACCAGTGGCTAGAGTCTGGCAATTGAAAACAGGAGAATGGGAAGAAAGAGAAAGGGAATATGAAAAACACTGTTTAGATAAGGAGTAAATTCATAACATGAAGCGGGAACAGCACTCACAAGAACTTCTAAGAGGAAGCAAATAAGAAAAACCAGCCTGGTATTACACAAAAATAAAAGAGGCTCTGCAACTGATAGAAGACCATAAAAATGACAATTTTAGACCACTAAGATGACTAGGTATCATTTTAGCGTTTCAAAAAAACAACAAGCATCAAACGATGCTCGAAAATGGTTATTACTCTGAATATTTACACTTACACTTGCCATTTACAAAGTGACTTACATAATAATGGCTAATATTTATTGAGAACTTGCCAATATTTTAAGTTCGGTGGATATACGCACTGAAGCTGAGACTAGATAAGAAGGAAACAGCATGAAAAATATTGTGGATGAAGAAATATTTATGTATTTAATTACTGTGGCTATTGATTGTTCTGTAACCAACCACCCTAAAACTTAGTCATCTAAAACATCTGTGATTTTATTTATTGGCTCTAATCCTGCCATCTGGGCTGACTTGACTGGGCAATCCTGTTTATCTTGTGGGTGGTCATTCACGTGGCTACAGTTAAGACAGTGAGTCAGTAGGGAGCTGGGCATAGCTGGAACACTGGGACAGCTGGAATTCTCTTTCTTTTTCTGTAATCTCAGAGCTCCTCCCTCTCTGTAAGTGGCCTTTCTATGTGGCCTTTCCAGCAGAATAGCTGGACTGTTATATATTGGCTCACAGGTCTCAAGAGAGCTATCCAGGCAGCAAGTAACCTTTCTAAGGTTTAGGATTAGGGCTGACACATTCTTTCTGTTCAGGCAGATTCAAGGGGGAAGGTACACACAGGGAGTGAATTCTGAGATGCATGATTCCCTGGGGCCAACTGTATACTAGACACCATAAGCGCTGGGGAGATTTTCTTTCCTATACCTCAGATTTCTTTTCAGATAGTAGGGACAGTGAAATACTCTGCTACTGAGCCAGTGGAATGGCTTATCTGATTGTTAAATTTGTGAAAAATAACTAAGCATGTTTGCTTCTTGAGAGTGAGCTTTTTCTGTAGGAGGAGTTCAGCATTGTGGGTAGGAAAGTCTGTATTATTTGGGGGTTCAATATTAACTACCGGCTAATAAACTTGAAACTATGCCCTCCAGCTTGTTCTCTATGAGTAACCCAAATGATATTTGGCTTCCATTTGCTACTGTGTTATTTTATTTCTCAATTTGGCATAGACAGATATTATTTATAGGCTTCCTCAGGGGTTACAATAACCTGAGGAGATTACAAATGATGAGATATGTATGGGGACTCAAAGAAAAGTGATGAGAGTAAATTATATACACATATATATATATATATATGTGTATATATATATATATATGTATATATATATATATATGTATATATATATATATATATACATATATATATATATATACTGAGAAAAGTATTATATAACCTAGGGAAGACAAATAATTGATAGAGTAATGGGATTTTAGCTTATATTCGGTCTTAGAATGGAGGTTCTATATCTCCTTCTTATAACCAAAGCCATGGTTACTTGGTTTTAGTTAGTGGTCTACTGATATTGATTTTTCCCCTTCATCCCTATATAACCCTGATCCTGTTAAGGAAAGCAATGCACCCAGGTAAAAACATATTTCCTAACCTTCATTGCAGAAAAAAAGGGGTTATATGACCCAGTTAACTAGTGACAGGAAAGTAGAATCCGTTAGGAAAGACTCATGGGAAAGCTCCTCAGCAGCTGGCAGTAGGTGTCAGGACCTAGAGAGCAGACTCAGATAAGAGGTGCTTGTTTGTCCTTTTGTTCCTACCTGGAATACAGTGGCCATGTTGTGACCATGAGATAAACTTAAAGATAAAATCTATGCACTAAGAATGGAAAAACAAAAAGACAGGAAGCTGAAAACTTAACGATATGATGAAGTCCTGGTAGCAGCCCCCCAAAACCTGTTCCCTGGCTTCAGTTTACACGAAAGAAAGAAAAATCCTATTTTGTTTATGTTTTTTCTATTTTTATTATTTGGTAGTTGAACAGAGTTTCTAATTGACCATTTTATTATAACAGACAAATGGAAGTGTGTAGTTGATGCTTTTTTTCCAAGAAAGATGATGCTATTTTGGTGAAATAGTTATTCAAAATCATATGGGGGAAGTTTCTTATATGTGTATGTTAGAGATTTCTCATGAAAGATACTGTCTTCCATCATAGCATTTCCACTTTCTTTTACCTCTGCCTGATGTAGTCTTCACATGGCACAAACCTGCTCTTCACTGGGGTTTCTGCTCAAATATCCACCAGTCAGAAAGGTCTTTCCTAATCATCCTCTGCACAATAATAGCCTCTATCACTTCCTATACCTTTAGTCTATTTAGTCCCTACTCTTGACATTTTTTACTTTGTTCTTATTTATTATTGTCTTCTCGGTGCTCAGAGCAGTGTCTTACACTGAATAGTTGTCTAATGAGTGTTTGTTAATTGAATTAATAAATGAATAAAAGCAAAACTAATGCATGTTTGATTCTGAAAGTTTTCCGAGAACACTACCAACGAATCGATGTATGTATAAAAAACTATGACTCATAGCTCATTTCAGGTAGAGAACCTCAAAAACACTGTTAAATTTCAGAGTAGTTCTATGTCTGTTAAAATAATATGTCTGTTACAATTGTTCAGTGTGACTGGTAGTGTTTAAACTAGACGGCAATTTTTCAAACTTTGCTGATTTTTTCCCTTCAGTTTTATCTGAAAGAAATAAAATGGTGAGATATAAGCCTCAAAAGACACATGAAGGCATTCATAAATCACCTTTATGTTGACTTGGCCCCACAGTCCCTAATTTTTCTTGGGCTGATATATCCTATGTCTCCTTAGTAATAAAATGAACACAAAGCCATGTTTTGCATTCATAAAAAATATATATATGCATCTGGAATTTGTTGTGCTTGTGCGCACACATGCACACACACACGCCAAATCTCAGTGACAGATGTATATATGTAATGCACATATGTGAATATGTACACAATGTTATGTATACAGATGTATATATGTAATGCACATATGTGAATAAGTACACACAATATATGACTCATACACACACACACACACACACACACAACTTTCTTGTTTTTCAATGTCAAGAACATATTAAAAGAGTTACTAATTTTTATGTAATAGTATTCATACAGTTCATCTCCAAATTTAATAAAATCTGCTTGTGCTTCAAGGTACCAGGAAGAAATGTTAAGAAAAAGAAATATCGAGGATTCAAATAGTTCTAGAGATAAACCTTGAGGAGGATCCTGACTTTCCTCCTTGGGAAGGAAATTCTAGAAATGAGTGTCTCTGAATAATAGGCCTCTGATACTCCACAATATGTAGTGGGACCATGCAATTCGTTTCTTTACATTCTCGGGTGGCACCGAGTGGCAGATGCCAGGGCTCTGGCAGAGTTTTGCTCTATGTCCATATAGTGCCCAGTAGGTGCAGGGAAGCAGCTGCCCAGAGCTGGCATTTCTCACCCCTTCCCAAGTAGCGAGGTAGAGTCTCAAGGTTTTGCCATAGGGATGTGGGTAGAAGCGATGAAAGTCACTTGCAGTCCAGGCCCATAAGCTTTTCCTGGATAATCCTCCATGCTCTTTTCCCTGGTAGACTAGCTGCATTTTTATGTGCAGGGTGACCTTGGGAAACATGTATTAAAGAAGGTGAAGCCTCTATCAGCCTGAATCACATAAAGGCTGTCTAGAGGAGGGCATCGCTCCCCAAGTATCTATTGGGTGAAGCCATAGAGATTTTAGCTTTTTAATCTGTGATAGCACCTAGCATTACCTTGACTAGGACACATATGCTATAGCTTTAGCAGAGGTTCTAAAGTTACCAACATTAGAGAAAGCTGTCTGAGCAGAGAGCAGTAGTTCTCACACTTCAGAATCTTTTGGGAGAAAGTTTGTTATGAATACAAATCCCCAGACCTCACTCCCAGATTCTGATTCATTAGATCTTGGATAGAGCCCAGAAATAAACATTTTCATCATGACTGCAGGTGATTTAGATGCACATTTAGAGGAGGACCAATAAAGAGAATGGATCTGCAGAAATGGTAACTGGGAGGCTGGGGTTGGAAATGAACAGCAAGTTATATCTTGAGCCAACACATGACTTAGATGAATTAGAAGTCAATGAGTAAGTGGAAAAATCGTCAAAGATAAGTTCCATACTGCAGCAGTGAATACTAATACTCGGTCACCCATGACCCTGCCCTATTTCAAGGAGGATAAAGGCTATGAGACAGGGTTGCAAAAGTGGAGCACAGCCAAGTAAGAAATAGTTGACATTGAGAGAGGCAGGAGAGGATAGTTTCAGTGTAAACATTTGCAAACAGAAGCCCCTTTAAACTGGCAGAATACAATTAAATTAAAATAGATCACTTAAGGGAAGTGATGGTTTTGAAGCCAATGCCACTATCAATGCCCGTTTGCCCATCACAGAACAATATATGTGAAAAAGAGAGAGCTTAAAATGGATATATTTTTTTCCTCCCCAATACACTATCAAATAAAAATGTTACAGGCCTAGATCCAAAGACTATTCTTGGGTTGGATCTTTTCCAATGCTCTAAATTTAACCAGCTGAGATTCTGGTACCAGGCTATTCAACCTTATGAAAGGTAGAATTTTACCTTTTAATGGGAAATCTGCATTTCATCTTAATATGGAACAGACCATCTTTTTCTCTCAAAAAAATATGGTCTTGTCGTGGTATACAATTAACACAATTAAAAAAAAAAAAGATTTTAGCAAGAGGTGAAAGGACCAAGATATATAAATCAACACATGTAATACTAAGGACCATGAAAAAGACACCTCTATTCCTGGTTAACTGCAGGGCACATCATAAATACTATAGATATTATCACCATCAAGATTTTATTGAGAACCAAGTAACTGGTGAGAAGAGAATCTGAAAGACGTATACTTTTAGAATAAACAGTTGACGAGATTATAACTTTTCATTTAAATTAGAACATCACTCAATTATTGACGATTTAGCAGTCAGCAACAACTTTAAGCAATAGTATACAATTGCATATGTTTCTCTTTAATTGTGCTTCCTTTGGGAAATCAGGTGCACTAGTTAATATCATCTTTGCTCTGTGCTTGTGAAATCAAACACCAAAGTGGACAAAGCAAGATGGTGAACATGTTCTTAGAAATAACAAATCAATTAAGGGGTCCATCGATGATGTGAAAACTGGTGCTTTTATAGATTGACAGGTTTGGAGACCTAAGCACAACTGATATTTGTAAAATAATACAGTACAGCACCTGGGTGTCATGGTGTATGAGAAGATGCCTAATATCGTGAGGAAATTTAAAACCAAGTAATGGAGAGGAATATGTTTCATATGCTTGCAACTATTCTATTACATCTTTCTTTTAAAAAGTGTGAGATAATCAGTTCACAGAATATCTGAACTGACTTGTTACAATTGTTTTTGAAGTTTTATTTCCTATAATTTACATGTTTTGAAGCTGGTCATGAGGATTTCAGAAAGAGATCATGCTGCTTTTGAAGCTTATATTCCTTATGTGTAAAATGATATAGTTTGAGTATGAATATTGTAGGTACTTGTGTTCCTTTACAAAAAAATGGTCAAAGCATTTTCAAGGTAACCAAATACTTTGACCAAGATTGTTTATTTGACAAAATAATTCCATGTAATAGAATGGCAGAAATATATTGGTGGAAATGTAATGGTTCTCATTTTACAGATGAAGAGACAAACCAAAAGAAATTAAGCAATCTTCTGAAAGACTGTACCTCTAAATTAGTTTGAAAGTGAGATTGTCTGGTGGTGATTCCTAAACACTAATCAGGTGACCGAGGAAAACTGATATTTGAAAGAGACCCCTAATTTATGATCTTAGCAAGACATAGGGAAATGAAATCATTCAAATTAAGAAATGCTTGTTGAGAAGCGACTCTGGCATTTCTGGTGAAACGAAGATGAAAAAGCATAATCCCTGCCACCAAGAAGCCCATAGTTCTTTGAGGGGAATAAAGCAAATACTTACGGAAAAGGTACTCAGCCTCATGGCTGGCTCGGCAATGAGACAGTGGGTGGAAAGGCAGCAGTGAGGGGTCAGCAAACCATGAGGAGCAGGGATTTGCTCAGCAGCCTTTATAACCGAGTTTCTGCAGTGTCGATGACTTGACAGTGGGAAGAGAGCGTTGTCAACAACTTCCCCTTGACCAAACTTTAGTCAGGCCGCTATGAACTATCTTGTCAACTAGACCTTCACATTTGAGCTTTTGTGACAATCTTTGCAGAGCCTAATTTTTTTTTTTAAACAAAGTATTAACAAAATATTTTCCAGAGAAGTATAAAGTCAAATTAACGTAAAATAAAGTAAAACACAACAGAAACCATTAAACTAGTCATCAACATTAAGGTACGAAATACTTAGTTGTTCATGAAAGTTCTAGTTAAACCAGATCACTTTAAAAGTACCAGCTAAAGACTATGATGTATTTAAAGATAGTTCAGAAACAATCAAAGACATTAGAAATCCAATAATTATTCTAGGTGGAAACTTTAATGGACAAACGAGAGCAGCAGTGCATTTGTCACTTTTCCAGAAAGTTTTTCTACTTGACGTATGCCCTTGAAAGAAAAAAACAGGAAGAAAATACCCAAAACACCAAATTAGAAACTTAAAAAAAAAAATACCCAGTGCTATAAAAAAATCATAGTTGTATAACATTTCAAGGATGAATTTTAAGCACATTCAAGTCTTGAGGCAGCAACACCTGCCTAATTCTGATAAACTTTAATTTCTGATTTGACTTGAAGAACCTCTGGGAGGAAGGGGTAAACAAAGCTGATGGAAAGAGACTTTCAGACTCGAAGGTGAACTAAGAGATTTTCCTTCAAAATGGAGGAGACTGTCACAAACGAGAGAGGCTCTGAAGAGGGTGAAGGTCAAATTCATTCCTGATCTTCTACTGAGAAACTCTTCAGCAACATGCAGAGTGAGGTTTCATTGTTTAGTTTGCTGCTGAAAGCTGTTGGCAGTGTGGTTGGCAAAATTTATCTGTCTTAAGTCATTCTAATAGCCCTGTGCGCACTCTGCACGGGAAAGCAGTTTGCTTTGCTAAAAAAAAGTTCCCAAATCAGAATAATTGAGCAGGACTTTATTTCATGTCCATGAGAATAAATTATAATATTTTATTACACCTAGGACTGAATAAATAATTGAAGGCATTGTAGCAAAAAAACAAAACCTTAGATAAGCAATTTACAGTATTCCCTGTTCATATAGGAACAAGGTTATGCTAAATAAGACTACTAGAGTTTCATCATGTGCTGATGAGGATATGGTAGATGCATTTAGCATAAAATATAATAACTATAGCGAAATAGAGTGTACCTGTCCACTGATTTCCTTTTGAACTTTAGAAAATTAGGAATAGCATTATAGAATTTGACTGTATGTTAGCTCTTTAGCTTATCAGAAGCTGATGGTATTAGACTGGCTTGTTATGGAGATAGAATGAAAGAAACAAGTGATGTGTGTTGAGTAGGGTAAAAAATAACCTCACCCCAGAACTCAGTCCATGAGTTCTAGGTCACCCTCCCACCCCTCTGCCTCTGGTACCTTAGATGAACAGGTGGCCCAGGACTGACCTCAGAATACTCTTTTCTGATTTTGGAAGTGCACAAAGCTGAACCAAACAGATTCCCCTTATTAATTTTGCCAGAGCTGTTAGAAAGACATCCCCTTTTTTTACTGTAGTTGCTAGGTTGGCAGGATATAAAACTGAAAGTGCTGTCTTTGTCACAAAAATTGTTGAGGGTGAGAAGCATGACTAAGAATGAAGGGAGTAGAGAGGATGGAAGTGCCAAAGTATTGAAAGGCCAAGATTCAGGAGCCTCGAGATTTTTCTGGACCCATGAACCTAGCCAGGCAAAAAACTATACCTCTTGCTAGATCGTTCAGCTGTGTGAGTGATAGTTTTTTCCTTTGGATCTTGTTAACACTGGGACGAGGTATTGTCATTTGCACAAAGGTGGCTGCCTAATCAAGTAATATATGGGTTAATAGGAATACTATTTATTGAACTAGTCACTTAAACCCTGCCTCTCAGAAGCCATAAACTTCTTCGAGATATTCTTCTGAGATGGCAAGGTTTTGTTACATTTTACCTTATTTTCTCAGAGAAGGCTAGTTACATCTAACCTAAGCTAGCGCAATTTCAGAAGGTGAACAAATACATGTACGCAGGTGTACTCCACATTAGGAATATAAATTATGGTAGATTTTACTATTGTTCTGAATTATTTCTCTTCTTCTCCTTGTAAAGTAATTCTATTTCCCTGCCCCACTGACACGGGCTTGGCCAAGTGACTTGCCTTGACCAATGAAATCTGAATGGAAGTGACAAGCCTCATATGTAAGAAGACCCTGTAAGAGCCATCATGCTGTTCTGCCATTGTTTGTTCCCTCCTCTGCCAAAAAAAAGTATGGTTACCAGACAGCTCCTTTCATTTAGACTCCAGAATCAAGAAATTATGAGAAGCAGAGTCATAGCCAACTCACATCCAACATGAAATGTAAACAAGGAATAATAGCTTATTGTAAGCTTCTGGGATTGGGGATGTTATATCAGCCAAACCTAATAAGCACTGACTAATACATTAGATAGAGAAAAACCCTAAATTAAGAAAAATGATTATTTAAAGTTAATAATTCATAGTACCCAATGGTGGTCTTCTTTAAATTATAAGTTCCTCTGGTGCATTTATATTATTCAATTTACAAAAAAAAAAAAAAATACATTAGATAAATGTATTTATTACAAAGCCATCCTCAGTTCTGAATATAGAATAACTCCATTTTCTTCCTTGGTTGTCTTTTCTGGGCTCTGGTGGTTCTGTGTGTCTCACACATATGTACTCTACGGGGCTGCACTGTCAATTCAGTATATCTTTTGATGCATTGTCGTTCTAAGCTGACAGCTCCTCAGCTGCTCTGCCAACAAATGTCACAAGAGAAGGCACTTGTCACAGTAGCACCTCCTTTGTAATAACCTTTTATGGTCATGTTGATGGACTGTGGAGTTCTTTGAACAGCTGTTCCCCATTGTCACACATCATACTCAGTGTTGTGTATCCCTGATACCAACCCCTACCTCTGGGGATAGTCATCACATGCCCTCTTGCTTCTAAGAGGCTTTGTGCTGCTTAGTGGGTCACAGCATGTCATATTGTGTATCCCAGAACTATACACAGAAAAATCATTCTTTGACTTCTTCCCTCTTTGATTTGTTCATCATGTTTAATTCTCTAAGATCAGCTGTCATCATGCTTACTTTAATCCCTCTGATATTAGATTTCCGAGGGAGGCCCTACAGAATTTTAAGCTGCAATACCTTGCCCTTTATATCTTTGGCAAAAAAGATATGTCAAATAAAAATACAGTAATGTCCTCTTTATCACTGCCAGATTTCTAAAAATTTCAGTTATTTTATATTTGGGAGAGAACCAGAAAGTGAGGAAAAGAGGGAGAAGAAAACTTATTATGTGCCTATTATTGGGCTAGAAACCACAGTGACTAAAAAATAGATATTTCCCCTGCATTATATACAAGATAATAAAAGCCAGAAGGTTAAGTAACATGAACAAGGTCCCATAAGTAATGGAGCTGAGATGGAGAGCTAATAGAAACTTATTTCCAACTGGTTCTAAAGTTCTTATCTTTCTTCCCTGTGATGCTGTTTCTTAGAATTAAGTAAAAAAGTTCTCAGGGTATGGATGGAAATTCTGATTTGGGAAAAGTTTTTTAAGCTTCCAAGTAAATGACAGAGTTGAGAAAAATTTACTCTAAGGTATCATTACATTCTATGACTAAAATAGTTGCTCAAAAGCCTGTTAGTTTATTCTGTTGGAGAAAAGCAAAGAGGTTTCTTCCATTCTCTGTCCTTCTCCCACTAACTTTTGGGATCTGGAATTCATTCCTTCCCAGAAGGTTCCCAGATGGTTCCCAGATGGTTCCCTGATGGCAAAGGTGTCTTTTCTCCAATCTAAGTTTAACCTGTCACTTATGCTGTGCATCCCGAATATCCTCATCCGGTCAGGACAAAACACCAAACATTATCGCTTTCTTCTTCTACATATTTAAATTCTCCCTCCTTATTTTGTCTTTCCCTCTTCATATAACACACTCAAGACTCTCCCAATAAAAAAGGCCTTCTCCCTTCCCCAGTCCATAGCAGTATCACTTACCATGCTTTTTTTTCAGTCTAGTTTTTTAAAAGATTGATGTCAAATTCAAGTAGCATAAAGCTCATCATTTTAAAGTATAGAATTCATTGGCTCTATATTGGCTTGTGACCTATCAACCCAATTAGATTCTCTATCCTAGACAGTTTGAATGTGAAGCATATGAGAAACATAAATAGTAAGAGTGTCACAGAAAATAGACTTATAATGAAGTTTATTAAGTGAAGGCATCAGTGAGCAAAAGCTATGAAACAATAGAAGCTATAGTAAACATAATCCATAAGGTTTATAGGAAAGAATTGGTGAGGGAGATTTAGTCATAGTAGAATCCAAGGCCAAGAGGAATAACATTTAAGGTGTGGCGAGTCTCTGGAGTAAGAGTAACAGATACCCATGTTGGGGGTGGGGGTGGGGAGAGGAGTTTTGCTGAAGTAGTCAGAATATCAATAAGCCCCAAGCTGTTATTGTAGGCTGATCCATCTTCCACTTTTCCAACAAGACCTGACAATTTGGACTATGAGATGTTTTCTGGGTTTCTTCACTCTTCCACTTAATCTAATAAAACCCCATCACTTGAATTAAACTGAATATTGCAGCTTTGTTCCTTGTAACCAAAAAAACATAATCTACAAGGCATCATGACTTGCCCTCCTTTTGCGTCTCCAACCTCTTATCCTAGTCCCTCCATTCATATCAGATGCTTTAATCATGCTATCTGTGCAGCTTTCTTGAATGCGCTGTGTTCAGGTATTCTTGCATTTTTAAATGTGTCTCCTTGTGTCATGGAAGGCCCTTTTGTAACTGGTTGTTTCTACTCATTCTTCAAAATATGACTCTATTGCAAACCTGTCTTGGATGCCTTGCCTGACACCTTACTCTCTGTTTTGGATTGTATGTCTCTCCTCTGTGTCCCCTAGCACACTGGGCATGCCTCTGTTTTATTGCTAATTTATCACACTACGTGATAATCACCGCTTTCTTTGTCTATCTCTTCTTATAGGCTTGCAAGCCTCCTAAGGGAAGTAGCTATATTTTGCTCACCATTTTATGCCCAGCAACTGGACAGAGTCTGGCACACAGTAGGACAGAGCTTACTGTGCTCACTAAGTAATCGATTGGATACCTTCAGTTCTTCAGGTCAATGCTTGTTGATTAGTAGTAAATGTAAAATTAAGATTGCTAAATTAAATTAGTTTGCTTGAGCACCTATAACAAAGTACCATAGACTGAATGGCTTAAACAACAGAAATTTATTTTCTTATAATTCCAGAGTCTGGAAGTCTGAGATCAAAGTGCCAGTAGAGTCGTTTTTTTCTGAGGCATCTCTCTTTGGCTTGCAGATGGCTGTCTTCTCCCCATGTCCTTACAGGGTCTTCCCTATGTGTGTGTGTCCCAATCTCCTCTTATAAGAACAGCAGTCATATTGGATTGGGGTCTACCCTAATAACCTCATTTAAAATTAATTACCTCTTTAAAGACCTTATCTCCATATACAATCACATTCTGAGGTATTGGGGGTTAGGATTTCAACCAATGAGGACACAGTTCAGTACATAACACTACATTGACAAACTTGGTAAGTTATTTTCTTGAAAGCTCTGAGTTCTTTAAGATGAAGTGCAAAGCAGACTGAAAGTAAAGACAACTTAAAGCAGACCTGGTGATTACACAGAGAAGTTGTAGTTGACAATGAGGGAAAAATTAAATGAAAAACAAACACCCAACCTGAATATTTGCATGCAAAAAGAATATAGACACAGACATTATACCCTTTACAAAAATTAACTCAAAATGAATCATAGATAGACGTATATTTAAAATGCAAGACTATAAAACTCCTAGAGGGTAATACAGGAGAAAATCTAGATGACCTTGGGTATAGTGATGCCTTTTTATATAAAACACCAAAGACATGATAATAAAAGAAATAATTGGTAAGCTAGACTTTATTAAATTTAAGATTTTCTGGTTTGTGAAAAACAATATCAAGAGAATTAGAAGACAAGCCAAAGGCTGGGAGAAAGTATTTGCAAAACACACATCTGATTAAAAAACTCTTATCCATAATATATGAAAAACTCTTTAAATTCAATAATAAGAAAACAGACAACCCAATTAAAAAATGGGCTGAAGACTTTAATAGACACCAAAGAAGATATATAGATGGTAAGTAAGCATACGAAAAGATGGTCCACATCATATGCCATCAAGTAAATAAAAATTAAAACAGTGAGGTACCACTACACACCGATTAGAAGGATCAAAATCCAAAATACAGTATCACATGGTGGTCAGGATGTGAAACAACTCTCATTCATTACTGGTGGGAATGCAAAATGATACAGCCATTTTGAAAGACAGGTTGGCATTTTTTACAAAACTAAACAACTCTTACCATATGATCCACTGATCACATTCTTTGGTATTTATGCAAAGACGTTAAAAATTTATGTCCATACGAAAACCTGCACAGAGATATTTATAGCATCTTTATTCATAATTGCCAAAACTTGAAACCAACAAAGATGTCCTTCAGTAGGTGAATAAATAAACTGTGATATATCCAGACAATGCAATAGTATTCAGCACTAAAAAGAAATGAGCTATCAAGTCATATAATCTTAAATGCATATTTCTAAGTAAAAGAACCAATATGAGAAAGCTACATACTGTATAATTTCAACTATATGACATTTTGGAAAAGGTATAGAAACAATAAAAGATCATTAGAGAAAATAAAAAGATCTATAGAGACAGTAAAAAGAACAGTGGTTGCCAAGAATTAGAGAGAAGAAAAAGAATGAATAGGCAGATCACAGAGGATTTTTGAGGCAATGAAAATACTATATATAATATTATAATGATGAGTATATATGTTATATATTTTTTTAAATCCATAGAATGTATACACCAAGAGTGAACACTAAGGTAAACTGTGGACTTTGGGTAATTATGATGTGTCAATGTCGGTTCATCCTTTGTAAAAACTGTACTATTCTGGCAAGTGATATTGAACACAGTAAGAGACCGCACGAATGGGGGCAGAGGGTATATGAGAAATCTCTGAACCTTTCTCTTGGTTTTATTGTAAACCTAAATCTGCTCTAAAAAAAAAAATCAGTCTTTATAAAAAACAATAAAAACAAAACAAAGGCCCAGCTAACCAAGTCCTTGAGCAACACATATCACGATCTCTTCCAGCATGTGGGGACAGTAAGGCTCTCAGGCCCGTCTTCCTCAATAGCTAATTTCTACTCATCGATGCAGAGATATGTAATTACCAGAGTAGTAAGGCTGCTGTTCTGATCATTTCTATGAAGCTTCCAAATGAACAAGATAGTCTGCTAGGGTCATAGAAAGAATTAAGGGAAAGTGGCAACCTGTCACAGATCAATTTTTGACCCCCAGTCTCATAAGATTTCTTGTAAGAACATACTTTACAAATAGTGATAACTCGTGCGCAGTGGGATTAAGGGATAAGTAGGAGATTCCAGGGCTGCAGGCTCTAACTCCTACTTTGCCACTGATTCCTGCATGTACCTCACTAAGCCACTTAAACTTTCTGTGGCTCAGGATCTTATCTGTAAAAAATGATGGTTATCTGTGACATTCCTCATCAGATTGTTGTGATAAATAAGCAATTAACAAGGGCTCTGAGTTTGCATTTACAGTTTAATATAGCAATGGCTATTTTCTTTTTACATACACAGTCTACATACATATATTACATTGCATGAGAAGGAAAAATACTTTTTAGAATGAAATGATCAAATATAGAAGTCAGGGTCAATGTCAACTTTACCTTTAGTAATTTACTTCTATGAACAAACTCTTTTAGGTTTTAGTATATCGTTGACCCTGCTGGGCAGTGGAGATAAAAAGATGGAGATGTGATTGTTGTCTTTAAGGAGAAGAGACACGTAAACAGTTACAATCCTAAGCTGAATGTAGGTAGAGACGTGTAAGGTACTGCTGGCATGCGGGGAGATGAAAGCCCATTTCATTTTCTATGCAAAGGAGGGAAATGTGTGAATTTCAGTCTACTACCACATTTTCCTGTAAGATTCTCCTTCTTTTTCTCCTCTGTGACAGGCACTGATCCAAGTGAGATTCACACATTATTTTTTTCATCTCTTGTGGCCATCCAATGAGGAAAATATTTTTATTAGCTTCATTTTACAGCTGAGGAAAAATAGACTCAGAGAGATATAATATCTTGCCTAATGTCACACAGCTAATGAATGGCAGGGCTGGATATCAAATCCAGGCTTGTCTCTACAACTATATACTATTTCCCCTCCCCCACCAACAAATTGTTTTTAAGGTATACAGGTCTAAGGGTAGGAAATATTTATTCTTCATGTTTCAGCTTCAAACAGCTCCTTAATAATTTTTATGATGTATGTTTTTATGTTTACAAAAAATAATCCAGGAAAAGTTGTTGCTTCAAAATTCATCATATGGAATGTTCAACATTAACATTACGTCAACGCCAAGAATATGTAACTTGCAAAAACCAGATTTAATTATGAAAAAAACAACACAAATGTTATCATGTTGCTTCACCTTTCACCATGTCTTAGAAAAGCTTTTCAAAGGACTTTAAGCATGTTAGAAATAAATCATGCTTTTGAGGTATAAAAACTTCATTGATTTCTACCTGATGCTATATCTTAAGATAGAATCCATGTAAAGGCTTAATTGAAACTTAAGTTCTCATTGACTGAGCGACCTGACAGGAGATCGTTTACCATTGCTCTGTTGCGTGGAGTGGTGCTTTTTGCCTGGCTGGCCAGCTGGCTGGTAAATGTATGCCATTGTCCATAAGGGGAAATTGGGACAGCTGAAACTGAGTACATGACAGAATCACAAATGACTAGGGTTTGGAGGGCTCTCAGAGAACATCTAGTTCTAAGCTCTTTATTTTAAGGCAAGGTGCTGAGGCTTGGAGTGGTAAAGTATGTTGCCCAGTGTCACACAATTAGCGAGTGGCTAATCACAGTGAAGAATTCAGACCCCCCTGAATCCCTCATAGCGTCCCTATACTGGGTCGAATAGTGTGTCCCCAGAATTCATGTCTACTCAGAACCTCAGAATGTGACCTTATTTGGAAATAAGGTCTTTGCAAACGTAACTTGCTAAGAAGTTACACTAGACTAGACTAGGGCCTTAATCCAACAACTGGTATCCCTATAAGAAGAGAAAAGAGACACACTGACCCATAGGGGAGAAGGCTATGGAGGCAGAAACTATGTGATGCATCTATGAGCTAAGGATTGCCTGTAGCTACCAGACACTAGAGAGGCGAGAAATAATTCTTTCCTAGAGCCTCTGAATGGGGCAGGGGTGACCCTGCCAACATCTTGATATCAGACTTCCAGTTTCCAGAACTGTGAGAGAATAAATTTCTGCTGTTTTAAGCCACCCAGCATGTGGCACATTTTTATGGCCGTGCTAGGAAACTTGGACAATCTCTTCTACTTAACTATGGCTCCCCTCGGACATCTTTCTTATTAGATAAAGATCCCAAAGTGTGCTGCCACTGCCAGCGGGTTAAGACTCCTGTCCTCAGATATAAAGGACAGCATTGTCATCTGCAAACTGAACAGCTCTCCCACTCTCACTCTCACGTGACGAACACACTTACTGTTGTTTTTGTTCCAATTAGCTGTAAGTCACCTTAAATCTCATCACAGGAAGCAGTGATCTATTTACATTAAATGTAAATTTATTGCTGCTTGTTTTTATACCAAATGGGAGTAAAATGTGAAAAAATTACTTCCTACGTGTTGTGAGTCTTTGAATCTAGAATTGTCAAGAGAGCATAGATTATTGAAGGTCAGTGTAAGAGAAATATTAATATTCTGGGCACTATATTCCTGTAAAATTAACTGGCACATTGGGATTTTCAAAATCTTCTCCACATTTTTTTTCCCAGATTGTTCTGATTTTTACCATGCTCACTGAAGTTGAAAGTCTAACAGAAAAAAAAAGTTGATCCATTAGCTCAGATTATTATATTATGGTTTACAGGGTCTAAACTCTTCTCCAGCTCTCCAACGATTTGCCCTCTTGGATGTTGCAGCTGTAGCTGGTTACTTTTTGCACTTAATCTACAGCCACATAGGAGCAAGGTAGGGTTGAATGCACAACTTCAGTGACCAGAAGTGCCGTTTTAGACCAAAGCACTTCGATTTTGTTTACATGACACATACACATCCAAAACAACCAATTAGAACTTCACATTTTAAGCCCCCTCGTTTTTATAAATGGGGAGGCCAGGAGAGAAAGAGTATATTGGTTTCAAGCCCACTGCTTGTGTACTGCTGTTGGTGAACAAAAGGGAGAGAGAGGAAGGTGTAGATGCTTTGCTGTCAGGAGTGGGCTGATAGATCGCACACAAGTACTTTTAGCACAAACAGTCTTTTGACACCTCAGGTGTTCAGAATCCAGGACAATAGGATTTAGGGAGAAATAGGGCAAAAAAAAAAAAAAAAAAATCAAACGCCATCAGGTAGACTAAAATCAATGTTAAATTTTTATTTTATCTTATTTTTTCTATCAGTTTGGAACAACATGCAGACATAGTTATTGCTCTTGTGTAAGAGAATAGGAGAGAGATAAAGAGAAAATTTCCTTTGCTCTGGTTCTGGGGTCAGTGAGAGAGGGGGTAGTTCACATCCTCAATAAGGAGTTGTGATTGAGTAGTGAGTTTTAGGGGGGAGTTGGTCTGCTTTACATCTCCCTTGGAGTCCTTTAGTTATCTATATTAGAACTTTTAAACATCTTTGACATATAAGGTATCAAATAGTGTCGACGAGCACAATGAGGATGAAGGCCTAAGGCCAGCATGCACTTAAGGTTATGAGTATATGGACTGCCCTTTTGGGCTGTGGTCCTCCCTGACTATGTGTGTTAGTTATTCTGCCATGTTTTGTATGTCTGTGTAGCTTTTCTTGCATTTTTTCCAATGTTTTAATTATCAGTATCTCAGACTGTGGTCTTCTTTGGAATATGTGCTCTAAACTGAGAAGTTGATTTGCTTCTAGCCATATCCTCCCCTTCCCCGACTTACTGTATCATTGTCTTATATTGAATATTTTTCACCTTGTTAACCAAGAACGTTTTTTAAAGTTGTACTAGGCAATAGTATCTGGGAAGAGTTGTCTTGCACAAGCATAGTAATGAGCCTTTGTTATTTTATTTTCAAGAGTTCAATAAGGTATTTGTGATGCTTTTCAAAGAAGTTAAACTTCATAGTACCAGTGTTATTGTATTCTAAAATTAAAATTCAAGTCACTATTTTTTTATATTTGTAACAGAGTTTAACATCAGGACTATATAGTTTGCTAAAACCTAAAAGCCAGCATCTCCAGGTATGCCAGATATCAAACTATTATTTGTGATGATTTTCAAATATACCATTGAATCAGTTGTTTATCACTGCATAACAAACTATCCCAAAGCTTAGTGGCTTAAAAGAACTATGATTTATTATTTCTCATGTTCTGTGGGTTGACTGGGCAATGGGCCTCTCGTGAGCTCGCTCAAAAGGCTTCAGGCAGCCGTCAGCTCAGATGGTGGTGGAATGTATGAAACTATTTTTAGTTTCATTCACAAGTCTGAGATCTTGGTGCTGGCTGTCAGCCAGACCTTTTCGTCTGCATGGTGTGTCCAAGGCAGTCATCTAGCTGGCTTCCTTACGTGATTGTGGGAGTGTTGCAAAGAAGATAGAAACAGAAGCTGCTAGGTCTCTTAAGATTTAGCCTCAGAAATCTCATGGCAATATTTCTGCTGCATTCTATTGATCAAAGCGATGTGTGATGTCAACTCAGATTCAAGGGGTAGACAAATAGACTCCACCCCTGTTTAATGGGAAAATGAGAGCCACATTGAAAACAGATGTGCACAGAGGGAGGACATTGCGGTTATTATTGTACACCCCTATCATCTTCTTCTAAGTTGGTTTTTTCTTTGGGAGTTTCCATCTCTCTCTCTGTCTTTACAGTCTTCTCCCTTGGCCAAGTAGTCTGTGTTTGGTTTTAAGTTATAAGAATAAATAAATCACTTTATCCTCCTATGACAAAGACTACTAGCAAGTTGTCCAAAATCCATTCTTTCCTTTTTATTCAGAAATAAAAATAAATCTCTTGGTTTTTATTTAATCAATCAATCAATTAATTAATTAATTTATTTATTTATTTTAAGCTGGGCACATAAACCTCTACGTCTCCAACCCCAAGATATGCTACATCAGCCCTGGACCGATTTCTTCTAGATTTCTTGAATATCAAAGACAAATACATTTCTAAATCATCTAAGCACTATTCTTTGGGTTTCTCTAATATTTGCAGATAAACCTAAATGCTAACAAATCTCCCTTTGTTTTATAATTGCAGAGCCATTCACTATGTACTGAACCTATCATCAAATTGTTGTTTATTCCTCTTTTGATATCATACAGGGATGGGAACTTAATTATCTTCTTCCTTGCATTTAATCAACCATAACTTTAAAATATCACCAAAATCAGTGACTTCTGGATTTTTCTATGTTTGTTAATTCAAGTTATCTGTTTCTTTTATTAACATAGAAAATCAGGTGCTAGTCATTATTTTGAAAAATACTAAAACAGGAAGACTAATAAAATTTAATTGAATATAATGTTCTTACTGCAAAGTAAGTAGAGCAAAGTAAAGTTTGCTCTACTTTAATATAATAAAAATTTAGGAGCAGTCGATTTCTTGAGAAAGTGGATCCTTTAATAGGCTTTATATTTTCCAGTTACTTCTTTTTGGTGGTTGTAAAAAGAAATGATATGATAAACAGTTACTGTAACAAGAAAGAAAATATTTAAGGACAATGTAAAGTAAAATAGTAAAATAGAATATTGTTGGTGTACTGTGATTATACCTGTAAAAGATATTAGAAAGGGAAGTTTGTTCTATCAGTTTTGAATGGCATGCTATCATAACAACAAAATGAGTTTGACACGATCTTCCCCATGTGTGGAATTTACAAAAGGAGATAGTTAACTGCTCCATGATTTAGGGCTCCTCCATAAAAGGGCATTAGAAAGTGGATCAGGATGGGAGGCAACATTGCCAAGGAGACTTTTGTGAAAATAGCTATTCTGACTGAGTCCTCCCACTCCACTTTGGAAGAGGGGTATGTGCTGGTGCTAGTTCCTAACCCTGAGCCTAACGAGGGGGCCTAATTGAGAACTTTGGAATGTGTCTTCTACATGTGGGAGGAGCTATAGAAGACTGATGCCTGACCTATACCTGGGAAACCTAAGGTGGCTTAGGGATTAAGGACAGGAAATAATGAAGGAAAGTGAATGGCTGATTTACTCCTTTTGCGACAGAACCAGCAGAGAGGTGCTACTTGGAGGTATTAGTCAAAGCAAAAGGGGCTTGAGTCCTTTTTGAGTCTGCACAACTGTGAGCTACATAAGAAAATGAACCCACATGGAGTTGTCTTAGGTTCTGCCTAGTGATGTTAACCTGAAGGGCCAGAAGACCTCAGTGGAAACAAAGTTTGTGGGTAGGTGGAGGGAGAAAGCATGGGAGAAAAGCACATAGCAATAGGACCACAACTTCTTACCCATTCCTGACTTCCAGACTGAAGCTAGAGAAGTAGAGATTTGACATTAAATCAGGTTTGGAGTTTTGATTGATATCACAGACTTGATATTCTTGAGTTGAGACTATATTTGTGACTGTTAAGTGCTCAACTCCCTGGCTGAGTTTTTATCTAAGAGCTAGAAAAGGTAACTTCTACCAAAGAAATTTAAAAAGAAGATAAGAGGCAAAAATAAAGTTGCATTTGTTTATAATCTGTTAGCCTTGATCAATAAACTAAATACATGCAGAACATCATCTGAACAAAAATGACATTTTAAAACATCTGTTTCTGAAACCTCCCAACAAAGAAAAGCCCCAAACCAGATGGCTTCAATAAAGAATTCTATCAACCATATAAACAAGAATTAACACCAATTCTTTTTAAATTCCAAAAAATTGAAGAGAAGGGAACTCTTCCAAATTAAATTTTTGAGGCCAGCACTACCCCGATACAAAAGCCAGACAATGACACCACAAGGAAAGAGAATTACAGACCAATATCCCTGATGAATATAGATACAAAATCCTCAACAAAATAGTAGCACTGTGGCCAAGTATGATTGATTATCCCTAGGATGCAAGGATGGTTCAAGATATAAAAATCAATTAATGTACTACACCATACATTAACAGAATGAAGGATAAAAAATCACATCATCTCAATAGGTGTGGAAAAAGTATTTGACCAGTTAAACAACCTTTCATGATAAAAATTCTCACAAACTAGGAAGAGAAGAATTACCACAACATTATAAAGACCACATATATATTAAAGCTAACATCTATCAACAGTAAAAACTAAAAGTTTTTTCTCTAAGAATAAGAACAAGGCAAGGATGCCCACTCTCACTGTATCTTCTATTTAACATAGTGCTAGAAATCCTCCCCAGAGCGAGTAGTGAAGAAAAAGAAATAAAAGGCATCCAAATCAAAAAGGAAGAAGTAAAATTGTCCCTGCTTGCAGACAACATGAGCACATACATAGAAGACCCTAAAGACCCTAAAGGCTCCATTAAAAATTGCTGCAACTAATAATTTCAGTAAAGTGGCAGGATACAAAATCAACATAACAATTTATTTACATTTCTGTACACCAACATCAAACTATCTTAAAAGGAAATTAGGAAAACTATCCCACTTACAATAGCATGAAAAAGAATAAAATACTTAGGAATAAACTTAACTATGGAGAAGAAATGCTTGTATACTGAAAATTACAAAACATTGATGAAAAAAATTAAACCAGACACAAACAAATGGAAACACATCCCATATTCATGGATTGGAAGATATGATAGTGTTAAAATGTCCATACTAATCACAGCAATCTTTTTGATAGGGATTTAAAGCAATCCCTATCGAAATGTAAAAAAAACTACTCTAAAATTCATATGAAACAACAGGAGACCATGAATAGCCAAATCAATCTTGACAAAGAAGAACAAGCTGGAGGCATCAAACTTCCTGGTTTTAAATTATATTTCAAAGCTACAGTAATCAAAACAGTATGGTACTGGCATAAAGACAGATGTATAGATCACTTGAATAGTACAGGGAGCCCAGATATAAATCGATGCATGTATGGTCAACTAATCTTTAAGGGTGCCAAGAACACACAACAGAGAAAGTATAGTCTCTTCAAAAAATGGTGGCGAGAACACTGAATATCCACACACAGTGAAACTGAAGCTCTTATACCACACACAAAAATCAATTCAAACGGAATTAAAGACTAAACATTAGAGACTCAAAACTGTAAACTTCCAGAAGAAGATGGAGAGAAAGCTTTATGACATTTATCTTTATAATATTTTATGAATATGATGCCAAAATAACAGGCAATAAATATAAAATAAATAAGTGGGACTACAACAAATTGAAAGGCTTCTATATAGAAAAGAAATAATTGAGTAAAAAGGCAATCTATGGAGTGGAAGAATATTTTATAAATCATATATCTAAAAGGAGTTTATTTCCAAAATATATAAGGAAGTCCTACAACTCAATAGTAAAAATAAAACTGATAACCTGATTTAAAAATGGGCTAAGGACTTGAATAGACATTTTTCCAAAGAAGATATACAAATATCCAACTGGCTATGAAAAAATGCTCAATGTCACTAATCATTAGGGAAATCAAATCAAAAGCATAATGAGATATCATCTCATACTTGTCAGAATGGCTTTTATATGTAAGAAAAAGACAGAATTAGCAAGGATGAGGCAAAATGGGACCATTGCACAATGGTTGGTAGGAAAGCAGCTGCTATGGGAAATAGTATAAAAGTACCCCCTCCACCCCCCCAAAATATAGAATTGCCATATGACCCAGTAATCTCACTTCTGGATTTTCATCTTGAAGAATTGAAATCGGGATCTCAGAGAGATATTAACACTCCTACATTCATTGCAGCACTAATCACAATAGCCAAGATATGGAAACAACATAAATGTTCATCAACAGATAAATGGATAATGAAAATATGGTATATACATGCAGTAGAGGACTATTTAGTCTGAAAAAGAAGAAAATTCTGCAATTTGCAATAATGTGGGTGAACCTTGAGGAAGTTATGCTAAATGAAATAAGTTAGCCACAGAAAGGCAAATACTACGTGATTCCACTTATATGAAGTATCTAAATAGAATCTAATAGTGGGTGGAGGGAGAAATGAGAAGTTACTAATCAACAGATATGAAGTTTCAGTCAGATAAGATGAAAAAGCTCTAGAGATCTGTCATATAACTTTCAGTCAGATAAGATGAAAAAGCTCTAGAGATCTGTCGTATCTATGGTTAACAATAATGCATTTTATGTTAAAAAATTTGAGAGGAGATCACATGTTAAGTGTTCTTACCACAGTGAAATAAAATAAATAAAATATAAAATAAATATGCATAAAAAGTGAAAAAATAAGCAAGCAAACAAAAACTCTAAAATAAATCACAGCTGGGAAATAGTCTAAATAGTTCCTTTAATATTATAACGGTATCATAACGGTATTATCCAAGAATAAATGAAACTCAAGGAAAGATGAGGCCTTTCATTGTACATTTGGCATAACGCAGGGTTAAGAGTCAGCCTGCCTGGGTACAAATCCTGCCATATCATTTATTTGTTTTGTGATTTTAGGCATATTCTTAATATTTTTAAGGCTTTATAACCTCAGCTGTACAATGGGGAAAAAAATAATCACAGCTGTCTCATAAGCCTGTTCTGAGAATTAAATGAGCTCATCCGTAAAGTATTAAGTGCTCTACCCAAGTTCTCTTTTGTTTTCGTTATATTTCCAGAGACAGCGCTGAAATGATGAAACAAAGCAGGACTGGCCCCTTTCCTGAGGTTGTGGTCAAAGGAGTCAAGGATATATATCCTTATCAATTATGGGGGTGTTGCAAATTTCCTACAAAAGATTTATCCCTGTTATAGTTGAATCAAGGATAACCTCTGCGTATCTCCCAAGGCTGATCTCCAACATGAATGCATGGCTGTGGCTTCCACGGATGGAATATGGGTTGAAGGAGAAAACATCACGGCCCTTTTGAGTCCTTGGGGAATTTTCCAACATTGTTATAGAAAGTTAAGAACTCAATTCACAGCCTCATTAGGGAATGGAGCATTCACACAAGTGCATTTCCTGATTAATTGAGATTTATCCTTTTTCTCTTTACATATGTATATGTGTCCTGATGATTCAGTTCTGAAGGAGAGGTAGTAGCTGGAGGTGTCATATAACATTAGCAGGTGGAAGACAATTAACATCAGCAACCTTTTCCTTTTCTTTCCCCTCTTCAGTACTTTTTATTTCATCACAGCCTAAAAGCCAGTCTCTGTGTATAGGGTTCTAAAAGGGGCTTAGACTTTTAAGAGAAGTTAATCAATGCCCTTGGATGTGGAGAGAACACCTTGGATCCAGCTACATAACCAATTGACAAAATAAATGTTTGAAGTTCAGCTTTCCTTACTGAGTTTCCACACTGCTAATAAGTAGGTAAAATATAAAAATACTTCAATAGCTCAAAAGGAAAAAGAGAAAGAATGCACGGGAAAATGTGGTTTCTCTTCCAAATCTGCTGAATAAATATAATTATGGATGTAACCAGGCCAGCTTCAGATTTTAATCATTGTTTCCCCACTACCCAATAATTTCCTGTTCAGTACCTGCTGTCATATAACTTTTGGATTGGGTGGCGTTAGCTTACCGGGTAACCACGAGTAATCTTTTTAGTTTAAGCCTGTGGTGCATCAGAGCATGAGAGGCTGGACAAATTAGATGTATTATGCCCACCCCCACCCCAAACCCCCAATTTTTTTTCATTAGTGTTTGGCATTTGATGCCCTGATCTGTAACTAAATGAGCATTTCTACAATTGCTATGCTGTATGGAAAATATGATTTCGCCCAGAATGTCAATATGTGGTCTGTAGTTATCATACTAGTTACTAAAACTATGCATGCTGGCAGCTGGAATGTGCATGATTTTGTTTTGAATATATATCATTGAAAATATAGATTTAAATGATAAAGTATGTGCTTTGTGTACCAATCTTCTCTGCATATCATCTGCAGTATATTTCCTTAAATCTACAAAGATATTCGCTATCAAGCAGAAGATTGCTTTCTGAGCGTGTGAGAATTATTGTCACACCAAGAAAGGAGAAAGGTCTTATCATGTCCCAGATAATACATGAAAAAATAGAGAACTCTCTTGAGGAAAAAAAAGGAGAAATAATAAGAACCCATACATTTAACTGCTCTATTCCATTTTTATGCATTTTATTGTTAACAATATTGTGGCTAGTTTTGATATGAGAAGACAGGATGATTTTCCTGGGCTGGGGCTTGGGTGGGAGGCAGTCTAGGAGATCCAAGTTCAACTTCTGGCTTTGCCAGTATCAGTGTGACTTTGAGGAAGTCATTTAGCTTCCTTTGCCATCCATTACTTCTCTGCGACAGGGACTTTTCTAACAGCAATATTTGGTCTATAGATATATTTTTTTGTTTACCTACATTATGTTTTGAAATTTTTCTGAGCCAACACTAAAACATTGAAAGATTTCACTTAAAAATCAGATTTCTGGCTTCCATTAAAAAATTGGAAGACTTGATACCAGTCTCACATTCTTACATGACAACTGACCAGAGTGGAACGGCGTTTCATTCACATGCACGTGCTTCTCCTCTTTGTGTCAGTCTCCACTACTCCCTGTCCCTTCTCCAACACTGGGAATAAATGCTAGTTCCATTTACTATGTTTATTGTCGATCTTCTTATAGTATGGGCATATTTTTAATTATCTGCATCTCTCTCCGAAGTAGAAAAAACAGAAGTCCAGGACATTCAGTTTTCAAAAAAAAATATGTGGGAAGAGTAAGTTTCTTTTTAAAATGAAAACTGTCTCCTTGGTATTAATGTGCTAACAAAGAGAGTCTGTGTTGAAAGAATACAAGCCCCCACTTCATTTATTTATGTTACTTACCTGGACTCTCTAGGTATTCAAATGTGTCATCTGTGGTCCGTTTGGGCATAAAATGCTATGATTTTATAACTTCACTGTAGAAACTTTTTGACAGATACCTTTTTTTAATGTTCTACTGATGTATACCTAAGAGAGAATTCTTTGGGAAGATGTTTGGGCCTAATAGCCGGAAGGGCTTTTATGTATGCAATGTAAAGCTTTCAAAAGAAGGGCTCTGGGGGCAGGTATCTTGCTGAACAGTTATAAGGAATTTGCATGAATTCAGGGGCCTTGGTGACACAACTGTGTCCCAGAGGGAATGGTTTTCTAAACCGGATTTCCATTTCTCCTTGTATTCTTTCATTTCCACTATAAATCAAAGATTTCTGTGCTGCTTATTTCTGCTTTTTTTTTTTTTTTTCAATAATAGAAAGCCAAGAAGGGTGGGACACAGAGGAAGTAAGCCTGAAGTAAATAACATCTCATACCCTTCCTTATAATAGGCACAATAAATTGCCGGCATTTATGTGCAGGTGCTATGCAAAGTATTTTACATGTGTTATCTCATTTAATCCTCATAATTACTTTATGAGGAATGTATTATTTTCTCCAATTCACATGGGGAGCCTATGATGCTGGGAGGTTAAATAGCTGGTTCAAGGTCACACAAGTAGCATTAGAGAGTGAGTCTCTCAATTGCTACAGGCTTTGCTTGAAACCACTTCACCATATTGTGTGATGGCCTTAATGGTTTTGACAAAGATCAGGGAACAAAATTAGTGGCTTACTTATGCAATAATAGAAATTATTTTCCCCTTAAATGTTGTAATATTTTTCTACAAGTATGCATTTTTATCTTCCCATAATTTATATTTGACAAAATATTTTCACACACATTTAACTCTGACAGACCCAGTAAGCAAGCAGGGCAGGTTTTATTGACTTCATTTTGCAAGTGAGAAAACCAAGCCCTACAGAGATGACATGACTTGCTCAAGGTCATACTGCTAATGGAATTGAACTACAGTCCTCCTATGCCATGCTGCCTCCCTTCTTTTAGCTGGTTATTAAGCTTCTAAGTATGCAAGAGCCTCTTCTCTTATGAAGTGAGGAAAAATGATCTGCCGTCTATGTAAACAGTAAAATATTTTCATTCTTTCTCATTTTTATTTCAGTGTTGCAATATGGATCATAATAAAGCAAAAATGTTATTGGAAATTGGGTTATACTGATACAGCAATCTGTTCATTTTAAACCCACAGACTATCTTGTCTCTCATAGATACAATTTTTAGACTGACATGACACCTTCGAGAGGTGTCTGTAATGATTAAGTTCTTTTCTTATGGTCTCAGAGAACGAACCTATTTGTAATTGATCAGCTCGCCTAGACATGTGCTTCTGAGACAAAAGTGACCATTTAGCTTTGTTCATGTCCACAGATATAGATTGCCCCTGACTTTGACCACTTTTCCCAAAGGTCAAAGGAAAGACCAAAAAAGTGGTTCAATTTTTTGATACCACTAAAGTTGTAAACTTCAGTGCTTTTCCTCCCAAACTCAGGATATCAGAAAACTGCATAAACTCAGTGTATCTCTGTATATATTTCTACATGAATATTTACTGAGGAGGTGGCATAAAAATGCAACATTTCTGAAACTGTGTTCCATGAAATGCTAATGGATGTGCTGAACAAATAAGATTCTCACCACCATGGTGACATAGAATACCAGTCTATTGGAGAGAAGACTTGTGTTCTAGATCTCTTCAATCTATTGCCTGTTTTACAGTGATATTCTGCATCAGGATTCCTTGTATGGAAAGGTGCTTCTTACTCATCAGGTATGAGTGGAACATGTAGAAAGCAGCATGACCATGTTTGGTCTTAGATTATCCAGGATGCATTTGTTGCTATTATTGGCAAATACCTATAGCTTTGGTGAATATACATGTAGACCTTATAGCAAATGTTTCTAATTTCTTCCTAATTCTATACTTCAGTGGAAATGTCATGTTTTTTGACATTTGGGAAACAGAAACTTTTTTTTCTGAGTAGAGCATTCCTATTTTTTTTTTGGAAAAATAACCATCATCATTATCATGTGACTCTAGTGGTATTGTCTCCATTCTCATCTTCAGAAATGAGAATGTGGTTCTTGACTGGTTAACTAAGAAATACATTCTTCTGTCCAGGTATCTGTTGTTGCTCAGTTTAGACCAGCGTGAGTCACATCAAATACTTATGTTACCAATACTATTGGTTCCAATACTATTGGTTCAGGTATCTGTTTATGCTCAGTTTAGACCAGCGTGAGTCACATCAAATACTTATGTTAGATGAAAGGTCTAACCATTCCCTTATCCTTGACTGGATATAGACATATAAGGAATAAGCTTGAACATTCTAGCAGCCATCTTGTTACCACGAAAGGACTCAAATACAACCGACAAGAGAAATGTAGAACAGAGAAATGACAAAAATGACAAGTCCTCAAATTGTCTAAGTTCCTGATTTATCTAGGCCTAGAACCAGGTACCTTTGGATTTTTCAGCTATGTGAACCCTTTTGGCTTAAGTCAACTGCGTCTGAGATTTTAGTCATTTACAACTGAGCTGGTCATTTGCAACCAGAGCAAACAAGAAACCAACAACTATTGTATTAAAGCCTATGAGTTTGTTCTAGAGCCTCTGACCCACATTCAAATTTGCCCTGTGTTAATAGGGTATATTTGAATGATGGCGTTGCATCAAGATTGTCCACTCTTAGAGCATGCATTGGCTGTAGGGCTTAGGGGGAAGAATATGGGTTTTGGACAGGAAATAGTGGTAAATATAAGTATATATACATATATATGTAATTTTCCAGTCATGTGATCCAATGAAAAGTTGCTAAGTCTCCGTCTCATCTGTAAAAAGACTATTGAAAAACTAAATGAGATTATATGTGTACAGTACCTAACCTAGCTGCCCAATAAATATCTATTTTATGGACAAATTTACCTTTTACAGCTATACTTTCATCTAACCTACTCATTCTGCAATGCATAAAACAATGTCAGCTTTACATTTTACTGCCTTAGCTCATTCATTCATTGATTTTAGTTCCCAGTGAGTTTCTATGAATAACTTTAGTCTTCTGTTTAAAGTACATAAAATCATATACCCATGAGGTACAAAATATGGAGTCTGTAAGCTCTAAGCGGGGCATAATTTAGGCTTTGAAACTTTTCTTCCCTCAATAAGTTTCCAGAAATGTAATGAAGTGAGAGCATGGCCAGTCTGCATAGTGTTATCTTCCTCATATTAGTAAGATCACTGAGATATTCTTGCAAACAATAAAATTACTGACAAATTATTAAGATAGTCTTTAAAAATCTTTGTAGGGGAAGTAATGCAAAAGGGTGCATTTTATTAAAACATTACTTGAAACCTAGTTAACCTAGTCTTAATCTGCCCATGACATGATAACTTGTTTCAGTAGGGGCTACAAAATGAAGTTCTGTTATTTCTGCTTACTTATTCTTCGAGAAGGAAATATTTTTATTTTCCTAAAGGGAGTCTTTCAGAATACTTTAAATATTTGCTACTTAAGTCTCTGAAACAAGAGTAGAAGCCAATATTTTCAAGTTCTAAGAACCAAAGAAACAAGTCACAGATGCGATCACTTGGAATTAGATTGTTCTTTCCCTGCTGGCGTTTTAATTGAAATTATAGATGGTTTAAGTAGCTAAGAGTATCAGAGAAATAGAGGAAAGATAACTAAGAAATATCAAGTGGTGTGGGAGCAAAGAGAAGGAAACAAAAAAACAGAGAGATTCTCAAATAAACTTTCCAATCTGTATCTTCTTAATTTCCTTGGCTCTAAACGTTAACCTATTTTTATTATTTTCCTAAATACTCTCTATCAGGTTTTTGTTTCTTATTGCAGGAGTAGAGAGCAGGAAGGAGTACAAAAATCTCTTCAACGAGTCAATCCCTAACACTCGATCAATCTTCTATATAACCAGATACTAATAAAAAGGTATTAAATGCTTATTAAATTACAAGTACATGAAATCGATCTTTTTAGCTGTGCTCAAATTAGTGGACATAACAGCTCAAAGATTCTGTGGAAGAAAAACATAACCAATAGGTTGTCTTGTCTCATATTGCAATTAATTCTTACAATTTATTCTTCTAATATAATCAAAGTGAAAAAGTTCTGTTTACTTTTATTTCCCCCCAGGCACTCGTTAGCAGATTTTCCCTATAATTTTATTTGGGCACATTGCAATGACAATTAATTGCTTGCTTCCTTGCCCAATTACCCTTAAAGCTGGGAGTTTCTTGAACGCAGGGACTAATCTTGGTCACCTTTTTCTTTCTAGCAGTTAGCACAATGCCTGGAAAATTATTCACACTCAATAAATATGTGTTGACTAACTGAAGAAGGGCAATAAATTCTTGCTAAATGGAATCAAGGGCAAAAGTGTTGATATTTTAATTTTATTGTGCTGTGAAATATATTCATCATGAACATAACAAAACTTGCCACTAGAAAGATATAGATACTAAAAAAGGGACTCTCAATCAGCTATTTTTCAACACTTTACTAAAAACTTTTGGGATCTCTTCTCGCAAGAAGTAATTTAAAATGTTTTTTGTTTTGTTTTTTTTCAAATTTGGCCCTGGGGCATGGTGTTTCCCAAACTCTCCTAGTCTTCTTTAGTAAATGTTGCAATTAATGTTCTAATCACAAATTTTTACTTGTAGATGCATTCATACTTGCAAAACCAAAAATAACCTTAAGAATCATTTGATTGGCACTCAATACCCAGTGGCATATAAAAACAAATTAAATTCTATAAAATACTTGTCATAAAAATGTACAGGCCTTCCTGTTAAATAAAAACAAACCAACAAGTACCTTTGGGACATAACAAAGAATATACATTTATTTAGTTTAAAACATAGGTCCCTTGAGAATGCGCAGAGCTGGGTTCTAGTCCTAGCTCTTTCTGCTGTAATTTTTTGAATAATTTCATCTTCATTTTCCATCTTTGGGTTTTCTTCAAATGCAAAATAAGAGATTTATATCAAATGAGTTCCAAGGTCTCTTTCAGTTTTAAAATTCTATTCTTCTATGATTTCTGATTTTATCTAGAAAGTAACTGGGAAAAAGTTCATTTATAGAGTCTGCAGTCTAGCCCTCTTAGAACTATACCTATTCTGTTATGGGTCCATAACTGTACCTACATTGTTATCATAATGTTTTGCATATCTTAATAGTTTATTTGAAGACTTATGTGTAATATCATTTTGCCTGTTGCCTTTTTTGTTTGTTTGTTTTTAAGTCAAACTCTCTTTAAAGGCATCAGAGTCTCTTCTCCCTCATAAGAAGTTGGCTCTACGTTCCTTGGATGCTTGAAGAATGATGAGACATAGGGAAAACCAGTTCCATTTCTATTCTTTACAAATATGCTATAAAGAAAATAATCATTTTGTGAGTATTCATTTGTACAGCCAAGATTCTTTCCTAGGCCTCTCTTCTACAGTAATGGAATAGCCTTAAAATTTACATTTTGCTTTAATGTAGGAAATTTTAAATAGCTAGAATGAATGCAGAGTAGTTTTGGAAAATTTATTATTTTGTCCTAATGCCTTTCAAGGTGATATTTTACTTCCGGTTATCCCTAAGGGAATATGAAATCTCAAATGCTATATAGATTTTCTTTTCATCTTCTAATAGACAGTGTACCTATGATACTTTAAAGAGCTTTTAGTGAGTTTGAATCCAAAGCAGACCCACTTCTCGAGTAAGGTTGTAGTTGACTGCACAGATTATATTGGAGCAAACTAGTTGTTCATGACTATTTGACACAGTTATTTGCACAATATGTATAGAATGTTTCTTTAGCTTTATTATATTTTGCTTCTTTTTCATTACTGGTTGAATTCAGTAGTAAAATGTGATTAGTTCATGTTTTGTGACAGTCACAGTAGCATAAAGTTAAAAAATGGCTACCTTTTATACTAAAAATATTTATTAAGTTTTTATTTATTTATAATATCTAAACCAAGAACTGAGAGTAAATGTGTTTATATAAAAAAAATACATATTTTTGGTAATATTTTAAAGTAAAAAATATTTGATACCTTTAATGAAGATTACGTTGATAATATTAATTTTTAAAAATCTCATATCTTTAATATCTGAAGAGAAGTTTATAAGTCACCAAAATAGTATAGTCTAAAAAGTCCAAAAGTTTTGTTTTAAGTCAGCAATCATATACTGTGTTTGGCGGTTCGTCGAATGAGTCAATTTCCTCATTGAGTCTTCCTCTGGATTTTTGTCCCTCTGGCCCCCTTCTCTTCTACTGCAAATAAGCATTCTCAGTATCTGGCATAAAACTGAGTGAAAAAATTAACCTCTTTATAATCTTTTCATTTTATTACTTTTGTTCTTACAATATAAATGTTCTTTCCATGCTGATCTATAGAAAATTTCTTTTAAAATTTTACTAGTCAGCTAAATCTTTTAAGGTGGTAAGTTAGAAATGTTTTAATATGCTTAGCTGGAAAGCATAATTAGAAAATACATTGTTAAATGTCTTATTTCTATTTTATGGTAAATAATAACCATGGTACTATGGAAAGTGCAGTCTTTAGAATAAGAAAAATTTGAATTTGAAAGCTAAATACATCATTTATGGACTATTTGGCACATTGTTTTATATTCTTAAATCTAGTTTCCCTCATTTACATAAAAAGTAAAATAAAAAAGAGGTAAAAGTTTATAATATATTAAGAATAGAAATAATTTGTGTAAACTAGCAAAATGGCTAAGACATAGTACATACTCAATATTTATTGAGTGAAAACCATTTGGCAGTTATTGTGGGGACAGTGAATATTACTATTCTAAATTATATGCTATGAATTGCTCAACGCCGTTGTTGATAGGTAGAGATTAAATGAGCCTGGGTCTCTGTTGGAAATAAAAGTTATGAAATAAAACTATGTTCTTCCAGTTACGTGGAAGGTAAAGTAACTGATCAGTAAATTGATTTCTCTAGAGATCATGTAAAATTAATAGAACATATGAAACAATGTTCTTTAAGACACTGGATATCAGGTAAGGAAGAATATGATCCCAGAGTGATTGGAAACAAATAAGAGGAGCTCTGTGATTGCCCTATATTTCTGTCTTGAGAGTTTCTAGTGCTGGACTCTCACGGTTGAGGAAACAGAGCTAAGGTGTTGGGGAAACCAAGACAGCTTTTGAGTTTACAAGACTGAGTACGGATGAATAAAGAGCTGCCCAGACACAGACTCCAGAGCCCTGCAAATGAAATGTTCAGCTGAATATCCATCAGTATATACATGTAGAGAAACTATCCAAGGCCAGGGAAAGAACTGCCAAGGAATGGAGCTTGAGAAACTGCTAGTCCTCACCAGCCAGACTGGAAAATCTTATGATTAATAAGGTATTTTCTTGCCTTAGTAGGAGAATAATTAGTCCTAGACTGAACACTATTCTAGTCCTGTGAAACAATTCTTATAAGCCAGACATAAAAGGATCAAAGTAATTCCAAGTAACTTAACTTTGTACTACAGCAAAGCTCAAAATTATTTATAGAAAAAACAAATGTCCATCCCCCTACAAGGCAAAATTTATAATGTCTGACATTCAATAAAAAATTACCAGGCATACTTAGGAGCAAGAAAATATGATCCATAATATGGAGATAAAGCAATCAATAAAAATATTTAGAACTAACACAGATATTATAATAAGCAGGAAAAAAATTATAACTTGATTCCACATATTAAAAAAAACAAGTAGAAGCTAGAAAAAGAAAAACAAAAACAAGAAACAAATCTAACCTTTAGAGATGAAAACCACAAAGTGTAAATATATTGTTTATGATTATTGGCAGATTAGACACTGCAGAAAAAAAGATTAGTAACATTTAATTTTTAATTTTTATTTTTTATTTTATTATTATTATTATTTTATTTATTTATGTTTTAGGTGAGGCCACCCTTGGTTGACCTCACAGATTGCAAGGACCCTGTCAGCTTACAATCCCTTATTTTTTATTTTTTACACCTACAGCACCTAGACTTTCTAGGTGGTTTCCCATCCAAGTACTAATCAGGCCCAAACTTGCTTAGCTTTCAAGATCAGACGGGATCGGGCTTGTTTGGGGCAGCATGGCCACAGATGATTAGTAACCTTTAAGACATAACAGTAGAAATGCAAAAATAAAAACCAGAAAAGGGAATCTAAAAAGATAAAAAGTGTGGGACAATTTTCAGCAGCCTAATACATGTATTATTGGGGTTTCCAAAAGTGGGGAGAGACAAAAAATATTTGAAGAAAAAAAGGCTAAAAATTTTCCAAATTTGATAGAAACTATAAACTCATATGTTCAAGAAGCTCAATGAGGCACAAGCATAAGAAACACTAAGAAAACCACATCAAGATATGTAATAATTACATTGCACACACACACACACACACACGCACACAAAACAGTAATAAAAAGGAAATCGTAAAAGTGGCCAGGAGTAGGACTAGGGGGAAATCTCTAACATTCATCGGAATTACAAGATAACAACCGATATTCATCAGAAAAAAATAAAAGGGAGAAGACAGTGGAGCAGCATCTTCAAAGTAGTGAACTGAAAAAAAAAAAAAAACTGTCAACCAAGAATTATGTGCCAATAAAAATATCTTTTAAAAATAAAGATTATTTTTAAAACATGAAAAAGCTTAAAGACTTCACTAACACACTGAGTGGCATTATCGGAAATAATAAAGCCATTCGGACTGAAGAAGAACTACAATAGATGGAAATATTGTTCTGCACAAAGGAAATGAAAAGCACTGGAAATTTACCCATGGTTACATATAAAATTGTTTATTATTATTTAAATCGTAAGATATAACTTACTATTTAAATAAAAATAAAACAAAATATCATAAGGTATATAGCTTATGTAAAAGTAAACTGTTTGACAGAAATCTTATAAAGATCAAGAGAGTTGACATTCAAGTATACTATTGTAAGATTCTTCTATTATACATGATATAGTATGATATTGTATAAATGTCGAGTATGATGAGTTAAAGATATATGTTATAAACCCTAAAGAAACCAAAAAAACAACAAAATAAAGAATTACAGCTTAAACAGTTAACAAAAGATGAAATTATAAAATATTCGATTGATCCAAAAAAAAGACAGGAAAGATGAAAAGGGAAAGAATAAATGAAAAGAAGAAAAGGGACAATTAGAAAAGATACTATGATAGATTTAAACCTAACCATATAGCAATAGTCACATTAAATATATGTAGTTTAAATACACCAATTTAGAAAGCAGAGATGATCAGTTTGGATGAAAAAGTAACACTCAACTCTATGCTGCCTATAAGAAAAGAACTTCAGAAAGTACCTAAACATAATAAAGGCCAAATATGACAAATCCTCAGCTGATATAATACTCAATGGTGAAAAACTGAAAGCTTTTCCTCTAAGGTCAGGAACAAGACAAGGATGCCCACTCTTGCCACTGTTATTTAACATAGTACTGGAAGTCCTAGCCAGAGTAATCAGAAAAGAGAAAAATAAAAGAAATACAAATTGAGAATGTAGGAGCAAAACCATCACTATTTGCAGATGACACAATTCTGTATATAGAAAACCCTGAAAACTCCACCAAGACTATTAGAAACAATAAACAAATGCAGCAAAGTTGTGAAATACAAAATCAGTATACAAAAATCCATTTCATTCCTATAGATTAACAATGAAGTATCAGAAAAAGAAATGAAGAGGACAATTTCATTTGCAATTGCAACAAAAAGTAGAAAATACCTAGGAATAAACTTACCAAAGGCAGTGAAGGACCTATACACTGCAAACTACAAGACACGGTTGAAAGAAACTGAAGACACAAAGAAATGGAAAGATATTACATGTTCATGGATTGGAAGGATTAACATACTTAAAATAGCCATAGTATGTAAAGCAATATTCAGATGTAATGCAATCCCCATCAAAATCCCAATGGCACTTTTCAAAGAACTAAAACAAAAAAATCCTCAAATTTATATGGAATTACAACAGTCCCCAAATAGCCTAAGCAATCATGAGAAAAAAGAACAAAGCTGGAAATATCACATTCCCTTACTTCAAATTATACTACAAAGCTACAATAATCAAAACGGTATGATATCGGCAAAAAAATAGACACAGTGACCAATGGAGATGAATTGAGAGCCCAGAAATAAACCCATATAGGCAAATAATTTTGACAAACGAGCCGAAAACATACAAAGTAGAAAAGAAAACTCTTCAATAAATGGTGTTAGAAAAATTGGAAAGCCACATGCAGGAATGAAACTAGACTGTTATCTGACTTTATAAACCCACATTAACTGAAAATGGATTAAAGACTTGAATACAAGAACTAAAACAATAAAATACATAGAAGGAAACATAGATATTAAAATTATGGACCTTGGTCTTAGAGGGGATTTTGTGAACTTGACCCCAAAATCAAAAGAAGTAAAAGCAAAAATAAATCAATGGGACTACATCAAACTAAAAAACTTTTGCACAGCAAAGAAACCATAATCAGGACAAAAAGGCAACCAAATGAGAGAAGATGTTTGCAAATAATAACTCTGATAAGGGGCTAATATCCAAAATATATAAAGAATTCATACAACTCAGTAACTATAAAAAAAATAATCCAATTAAAAGATGGGCAGAAGACCTAAGCAGACACTTTTCCCAAGAAGACATGCAATGGCCAACATTATATAAAAAGAGGCTCAACTTCACTACTTATACAAAAAATGCAAATCAAAACCACAATGAGGTACAACCTCACACCTGTTAGAATGGCTATGATAAATAAGACAAGAATTATCTGCTGGAAAGGATGTAGAGGAAATGGAATCCATATACACTGCTGGTGGGAATGTAAATCAATGTAGCATCTATGGAAAATCAGATGGAGATTCCTCAAAAAATTAAGAATAGAGCTAACATATGACCTATCCTTAAAATTTAAAAATTTTAAAACACTTGTTTCTAAAGATATATGTACCCCTATATTCATTGCAGCACTATTCACATAGCCAAGACATGGAAACAATGTAAGTGTCCTCTGATGGACGATTAGATAAAGAATATGTGGTACATGTACATAATGGAATACTAATCAGCCACAAGAAAATGATGAAATATTGCCATTTTTAACAGCATGGGTGGATCTTGAGAATATCCAGTGAAATAAATCAGACAGAAAAGGACAAGAACCATATTATTTCAATCACATGTTGGGTGTAAAACAGAAAGCAACAAACAAAACAAAATCAAAGACACAGACAACAGTACTATGATGGTTACCGAAGGAGAAAGGAGTTGGAGGAGTATGAGGAGGGTAGAAGGGGTCATGGTGCTGGAAGGAAACTTGACTTTGGATGGTGAACACAGTGCAATATACAGACAATGCATTATAGAATTGTATACCTGAAACATATGTTACTAACCAATGTTATCTCAAAAAATTTAATAAAATAGAAAAGAAAAAAAAGAATTTCAAACATACAAATACAAATAGATAGAAGTAGAATGGTAGAACAAAATATAGCATACTAACACTAATCAAAAAGAAGCTAGATAAGCTATAATAATGTCAGAACAAAGTAGATTACTGAGAAAAGAATATAAAGGCATAAAGAATGTCATTTAATAATCATAAAGGGGTCAACTTGTGAAGAAATCATAATAAAGTCTAAATATTGATTCAAAAGTTTCAAAGTATATGAAAAAAAGCTGATAAAACTGCTAGAAGAAATGGACAAATCCAAGTGTAATCAGAAGTTTCAATACCTGTCTTTCAATAATTGTAGACAGAATACTAGTAAGATTATGAAAGAACTTTCAAGTTGGATTAATTAACAATTATAAAATACCATACTCAAAAACAGCAAAATACACATTGTTTATAGGTACACATGAAATATATACCAAGATAGAATATATTCTTAGCTATAAAACAAGTCTTTATATACATAAAGGAATTTAAATAATAAAAACAGTTTCTTTCATCTTTGAGGAATTAAATCTAAAATCAGAAACAAAGAGATATTTGGGAAATATATGATATTTGGAAACTAACATACTCTAAATAACCCACAGTTCAAAGAAGAAATCAAAAACAGGAATTAGCATTTTAAATGTAATGAATATATAAACACGACATATCAAAACTGACAGATAATGCTAAAGTTGAACTTAGGGTATTTATAGAAACATCTAATTAGAAAAGTAGAAAGGTGTCATATTGATTATGCCAGATCCAACCTAGAAAAAGAGGATCAAATTAAAGACAAAGTAAGTAGAGGAAAGGAAACAATAAGGACTACAGTAGATATCAATGAAATAGAAAACAAAAAATGTTAGAGAAAATCGATGAACCCAAAAGTTGATTATTTGAATAAATAAAGTTGATAAAACTCTAGCCAGACTAATTAGAGAAAAAAATAGAAATGAGAAGTTACCAATATCAGGAATGAGAAAGATGAAATGACTACAGAAGTTGAAGATATTAGTAGGATACTATTTAAGGAAATATTAACAACTTTATTATGAATTCAACAACTTAGGTGAAATGGTGTGTTTCCCTGAAGACAAAAATTTCTAATGCTAATTCAGGATGAAATAACCAAAATGCCACTATATCTATTAAATAGATTTTTTTTAAACCTTCTCACAGAGCATTTGTCTAATATAAGGGTGGAGGGGGAAGGAGGAAGAAAGAGGGAAGGAGTTGGGGAAAAGGGGTCAATATGTGGTGACAGAAAGAAATCTAACTGGGTGGTGAACACATAATGCCGTATATATATGCCTTACTGTTGAATT
>NW_011888823.1:6847634-6855739 GCF_000151845.1 Pteropus vampyrus
ACATGAATGAAGTTCAAAATATCATGCTGAATGGAAAAATTCAGACTAAAGAGAGTGTATACCGAATAACCCCATTTGTATATAGTTCTAAGAAATGCAAACTTGTGTGCAATGACAAAGCAGAACAGTGATTGCCTGGGATGGAATGGGGCAAAGAAGGGCTGGAGGGAAGAATTATAAAGGTACGCAAGAAAATTTTGGGAATGATGGATATGGGTGCTCTCTTTAGTAATAGTTTCACAGTTATATGTATGTCATAACGTCAAATTGTACACTAAAAATGTAGAGTTCATTTCATATCAGACTTCAATAGAGCTGTTTAAACAGATTAAAATATTCTTAAATGTGAATCTGACTTATAAAATGTTGATAGTTACCCTAATTTAAATCCAGAAAGAATACTTCACTTTAAAACAATCATTTACTCACTGTAGAGGAGTAAGGAAGAGTATGATGAATCGTAAATCTATTAGCAATACAGTTGACCCTTGAACAACATGGGCTGACCAGTGAGGGTCCATTTATATGCAGATTTTTTTCAATCAATATAGTTGGCCTTCCAATCTCCAAGATTTGCATCAGATGATTAGACTAACCACAGATTGAAAATAGTACTTTAGATCTATGGTTGGGAATCCCCAGATGCAGAGAACCAACAACGCGCATTTTATATATGGGTTTACTCTTCCTCACATTTAAATTAATTGGGCCTATATTTGAGACCTAGTCATCTGATAAACCTCCCAAAATATATGTAACTTAACTGATGTCATTAACAACAAATCTAGCTATTTTCCTCAAATTTTTAGTGACAATTATGAAAACTTTAGAAATAAAAGAAATTGTGAGCAAGTATTTATAAATGTGTGTGTATCTGGACATGTATGTTGGCAGACTAGAAGAGGCACTATTTTTGATGGGTTGAATAGCTTTTTAGTATATATCAGATGACGTTGCGTAGGGGGCTGATTACTTCACTCAGCTCAAGGACTGATGCGTTTACTGGGAGTTAAAATGGAATCCAGTATTTTTGTTGTTGTTGTTTGTTTGTTTTACCATCAACCTGCAGGAATTCTGGTTTGAAAGGCTCCTATGCTCTTCTGCACACTGTAGCTTTCCTCCTATCTTGCAGTCTGTCTCCGTTCTTAAAGAAATAATCAAATCAAAGCAGGCAGGACAAAGCAAACAAACACCGTGAACCCCACACCTTCAACACGATATCAGTCCCTAGTGCCCTACATCTTGCCTGTTTTAAATCCGAACATGGAAAGTTGGAGCGAAGCTGGCTTTCAAGATTCGTAAACAACTCTGCCAACTATTTTGTTATTTCACAACGTTGGAAACTAACTGAGCTTAGCCTTCCAGAAGGCAGGTGTGTTGCTTTATGGACCTTTCTGCAGAACCCATAAATGTGACAGGTGAAAGGAAGGGAGGACACAGGGTTAGCTGGTTATCTACCCTGACAAGCAGGAGCGTTTATGGCTGCTCTGTGCTATCACCTTGTACAAATGAAGCTCAGAGAAGCAAAATAAGTGTGCATGCAGGAACTTCTCAGTTCTCTCTTCTCAATTGAGGGATATCCAACCATAAATATGTTTCAAAGAAGGTTTAACATTTCTGATAGATAGATTTAAAGCAGCTCAGGGCTACATTTAAATATCAGAAGTGTTACTGTAAGGGCTTCCTGCCTCAGCCACAGCAATCCATGGAGAGTTCCCCGATTGCTATATGCCAGAATATATATTGATTAGCCAGTTTCCCTTGTACCTGTTTAATGCCACATTTCTGATTTCTTTTCCAGGTGCACAATTTAATTTCTAGAATTATTATCTCCTGCAATCAGTTTTTCTCCCTCTACCCCAATATCAAATCACATTTTCTTAATTTGCTTCATGTCTTTACACCAAACCCTGACAAATTCCATATTCAGTTAATGCTCATGGCTTCATAGCCCTGAAAAAGTCCAAGCCCTATTGTTAAATAAAATATATCATTAAGAATAATACTAGCTAAAGTATTATATTAATTTTGCACTAAAGTGATCCGTATGTTAACTAAGTAGTTATGTCAGCTCTTAAGAAACAAAAGCTTTAAGTGTTCATGGCAAGATTATGAAGCAGTAAAAGATCAAACTGGACTCAGTTTCCCTTGGCAATCAGCCTGTCTCTCCTAGATCACCTCGATGGGCCTTCCATCAATACATGCACCACTCGTCTTAGTGGTGAACTAAAGCAAGTGTAATTAAGAAAGACTTCTTCTGATAAGCACCTTCCTTTCTATCACAGATTACATCCTAGACTTTCCATATGGCAGCTCTTCTTTATGAAATAGAAGACTAATACTTTTCAAGGGAGAACTTAAAATAACTCAAAGAATCAAATTTATTGTTTAATTTCAGCTCTTCCAAAGGCAAAATATGGCTGTTTATTCATTCATTTATTTATTCAAAAACATATATTTGTACCTACAATGTGTTGTAGTTGGTAGGCATACAACAGTGAACAAAATAGAGAAGAATCTTTGCCTGCATGGAGTTTATACTGTGTAAAGAGGGGCGACAAACAACGGAATAAGCAAAATCTACACTATTCACTATTCGGGTGGCAGTAGGTATGATGGAGAACGAAAAAGCAAGGAACGGGAATCAAAAGTAGTGGTTTTGGGTGTTACCCCATAGCTCACAGAACCGTATGAGGATCAGAGTCCAGGGGCGGAGCAGTGCTCTGGTCATCCTGGGCTTCTGATGGGGTCTGAGATAAGCAGGGAGAAATTAGTCCTAAGTGTCTCAAGCCCAACAGTGAGGTTGAGGCTGTGACTGTCGGCTGAGGAAGTGTTAGGATCTTTTCAAGAACACTCAAAGTTCTGGGTCCTTTCCTTACCAATGATATGAAACGTAGAAGCCCAAGAGATTTGGTCTTAACTGTAAAGAAAGAGAATCTGGGAATTTGTACTTCAGGGATGAGTTAATTCGAGACTCTTGCTCCAGATCCTCTGAAGTTTCTGAGGAAGGTAAATTAATACCTTGCTTAAGGCCCTTTAGGCTCAAATGCTTTTGAAGACATTCAAATTCAATGAAGGTCAAGAAACACAATGTACATTGCAATTTTTTTTTTTTGTCTGACTGCACCAAGTTTATTTTTATTCGTGACAGGGAAAGGTGGCAGGGGCGGTGGAACACAGCTTGCTCCGGGCCTCCACATCTCTGAAAAGCCTGCGCTCTGCATGGCAATGCTGATGTGAAGTGAAGGAATGAGTATGGCATCCTCATGTGTCTGCACCAGAAAGGTTTGGATGAAACGAGACTCTCAGACTTACCTTGCACTTTCATCATCACCACTGACCCATTGGCCTTTAGGTGTCCCTGAGAGCTATGTGGACGTCTGGGATATATAAGGAAATGCTCACAGAAGGGGTCATTATAGACTGGTGATGCCACACTCCTGAGATCAAGCAATTGTGTCGCACCCTCAGGGAGGTTCTCCCATGGCCAATGACTTAAGCCTCTATTAGAGAGATGAAATTATTTCTAGTCCCTAAGTATTTCCCATATGTGAAGGAGGAAACAGAAAAAGTTCACATTTTTGCATGTGTTGGCTTTCCTTCATTTTCTGAAGGACCGGATGGCCCTGATAATTAAAAAGAGATGTGATTAGCAGGAAATGAATAAAGTGTTAATTTCTATTGTGTCAACATTATACAGTAATGTTTTTGAAATCTAATATGCTGGTGAATTAAGAGAAAATCCTGTTGGTTGAAGACAACATAAATATAAATATTTCCTTTCATATTTTGGAGGAAGCTCTGTGAAAGCAATAGAAAATTATTGTTGCGATTCATTAAAATAGCTATTTATAATTACTCTGTTTTGACATCTACTTTATACAAATATGATAATTCTGACCTTCAGTTATGGAGTCAATGAAATGCAGACTTTGAAACTGCCTTTCATAGGCTATGCTTTCATCATGAACTATTTTCAGGGGCTCGGTAGCAAATGGATATGTGCAATTGCCAGAAAATTTTTCATTTTCGGTGTGTTTGTTTTATGTCTGTGTTTCACTTGTTACTAATTGTCTACCTAAGAGGAAGTGAAAAAATATCAAATTAACATGAGAGACTGTATCCAGTATTCAAACTTAAAAGGCTGATTTTGCGAAATATCTTTATGAAAATGTAAATGGATATATCCAAGTGAATATTTTAGCAATTGTCTGAATAGATGCATAAAATGGGCAATGAGGTTTTCCAAATGCTTTATAAAAAATCTCATAATTAAGGAGTTGAAAGTCAAGTGGTCGAATTGTTAATTGGTTAGTTAATTTATGGAGTCAAATTGTAACAAGGATTTATAGTATAATTTCTAATAAGTGACATGTCACTGATTAATAAATTATGAAAATAGAAAAAGTTTTATATAAATCTTAAATAATTTTTTATTTTCTCTCTTAAATTATAATTTTAAGTCGCAAGGATAACATATGTTTATTGAAGGATATTTAGAAAGTATGGGTTAGCCAAGGGAAGAAAGTAAAAAAAATGATTCATTAGCCTACTGTTCAAAATACCATTAACATTTTGAAGTGTTTTCTTCCGGTCTTTTTCTATACATATGATATATGTTCTTTTTAATAAAAATAGGGTCACATATATAAATACATATTTATGATATGTATATATATGTATATAGGCTTTTTAGCCTACTAGTTTAATCTAATAATATACTCTGAACCTTATTGCTGAGTATTTAGGTTTCAAGGTTTCCAAGTTTTTGCTATTACAAACAACTCTGTAATAAATGTCTCTATAGGCACATCTTTATATACTTATCTGATTATTTCTTTTTGATCAGTTTCTAGAAGTGACATTGCTGGATCAAAGTTTCGTACATTTTTGTTGTCCTGCAGAAAGGATATATCAGTTTACATTCTCACCAGTAGTGCATAGGAATGCCTGTTGTATTTTACCTTTCCAAAATTAGACATTGTTTTCTTTTATTTTATATTTAATTTATAAAGAAATTTGTGGATGAAATTATATGTTACTTAATTTCCATTTTAATTTTTTCTTTCATAAATTCTTTGTTTGCTTTTATTTTTAGGATGACCAGTTCTATCCTGAGAATAAGTTAAAGTTCACGTTATTTAAAAAATAATTCCTTTATGTTTTCATTTTTTTAGATTTAGATCTTTAATCTAAGTGAAATTTATTTTTGAAAACTGAGTCAGATAGAAATGTAATTTCACTTAAAAATAATTAACCTTTGTAATATATTTTTAGAATAATTTTTTCATCAAATACTTGGATGTCACCTTAATTATATACTAAATTGTAATTAGTATATAATCAATATTGGTCATTTTCTAATTTTCTATTCTTTTTATCTGATTATTTTTGTTCTACTATCACACTGTTTAAAATTATTATCTTTGTATATTAATATATCTGATAGATTGAATTCCCCAAACTTCCAAGTGCATTTTTTTCATGTATTTAAATTTTCCAACATTTCTCAACTTACAAAAAAAATTACATCGCTTTTGAAAATTTGATAGAATTTCCATTTAATTTATCACTATTCTGAGACATAGCAACCTAACACATTTGAGTTTTCACAGTTAGAAATCTTTTATGTCTCTTTACTTCTTATTTTAAAAATAATTCTTTGTAAGGTTTTATAATTCTTAAACTACATAAATATGTCATCCAAAGATTAACACTTTTATTTATTTTAATGTTAATTTTTCCTTTAAAAAATAGCCTGTTGATGCCAAATAGATTTCTATTATACAATTTTGAGCCATGTGAAATTAAAATTTAAAAATGTATTATGAGATTAAAAAGATAAAAAGGGTAAGCAGAAGCTACTTACATTATAATTCAACAAAAATATTTGTTTAAAGAAAGAAATTAGGGTTTTTTATGACTATCAACTGATAGCACATTCAAAGAAAATTTAAATCTGTAATTATTTCTACAGATATTCTGCTCATTTTTCATTAAAAAGAAAACTGGAAGTACAACATAAAAAATCAGTAACATCACTCATTTGTCATTTCACACTTCTGTAATTGAGAATGCTGTTGCTGAAGTAAAAGATATATGCACTTTGATTTTGACATATATTGTCAAATTTCTTACCAATGTATACATGCACCAGCAATATGAAAGATTGCCTGTTTTAGCACAGTATCAACAACAAAGTGGGTTATTAAATTTTTGGATTTTTGCCAATCTGTAAGTATAAAAATGGTATAAAATTTTTATTTTTTTATAAGTGGTTTGAGCAATTTTTCATATATTTTAAGAAATTTTTTGTTTTGTTTTTCTTGTAACGACTTTTGAAGTTCTTTGCCCACTTTTAAAATACAGTAGTTGGTCATTTTTCTTATACATTTCTAAGAGCTCTTTATATATGAGAGAGATTAATCCTTTGGGGTTTAAGATTGATTTTCTCCCAGTTTTTAATTTGTTTACACTGATGTTTTGTTTTGCTATGTGGAGATTTTCACTTATTTGTAAAATCTAGATTGTAAATCTTCAAAATTATAAATCAAATTGTCCACGTTTTCTGCTTGTACTGTTCTGGAAAATAATTTATATTTAAGTCTTTGTTGAATTGAATTTTCTTATAAATTCTGATATAAGGTAGGAATTTTAAATTATTTTTCTCAGACAACTATCCATTTTGTCTTCTACAAATTATCTTTCTGACATTAATTTGAAATACTACTTTACCTATCATAGACTAAATTTTCAAATGTTGTTAGGTCTGTTTATAAACTTTCCATTATATTCCATTAATATCTCTGCACCACATACCAATGCCACAATTTTATTTTGATAACATGTATACATATACATTTATATAGAGAAGAAGATCTATACATACATTTGAACCCTATCTTACTAAATTCTCTTTATAGTAGTTTTTAGTCTATGTTCTTGGGTTTTCCAAGTATACAGTCATATCATATGCCAATGTGACAGTTTTATCTGCTTCTTTCCAATTTTTCTTCTCTGATTCTTTTTTGTTTCTAATTACATTAGCTAGTTCATATCTACCTGACATTTTAAATAATTGTGGGCATCATTGTCTTTTTCCTGACTATTGAGAATGCTTTTAGTATTTACTGATTAAGCATTATTCTCTCTTTTTGGCCTGAGGTAGATATAGTTTGCCATATAAAAATTATCTACTTAGTCTTACTTTATCAAGAGTTTTTGTCAATAGTTTTTGCTGATTTATGTCTAATGTCTTTATGTATGTAGAAAAATGATAATATGATTTTCTCTTCAATTTAGAAATAGAATAAATTGTATTAATAGAGTTCCTAATTTTGAACTATTTTTGTAAACTCCACTTGGTCAGGATGAATAATTATTTTAATGTACTGCTAGATTCTGTTTGCTAACACAAATATACAATCCCTTTCCCATGATCTCTAAAAAATCCAATATTTTTTCATAACTTTGATACCAAAATTCAGCTGGTATTAAAATGACCTGAGATGATGTGTGCCCCTATATTATTCACTCTCCTTACTCTAATTATCATATATTTTATTGCAGAAATGTTTATGTGATTGATTAAACAATACTGCCCTAGACTCACTGGAGATGTAATATATTATACAATATAAGAACCCCATTCCCTCTCTAATAACCACAAATCAAGGGTTTTAGATTGGGAATTTAGTATTTTAATTGTTCTTCATTACTAATTATAAATATCATTTTCCTCTACATTCTTTTTCTGAGTTTGTAATCTTTTGGTTTGTATCAATATTACACTCCAGGAAAAGAAAAATGAAAAGAAAATTTTGTCCTGTCTCTCCTCTGAAAGAGGTTACATAGCAATAGAATGATCTTTCCTTTAAAGGACTGATAGAGTCTATGGCCATGCCACCCTGAACAAGCTCAATCCCATCTGATCTCAGAAACTAAGCAGGGTCGGGCCTGGTTAGTACTCGGATGGAAGACCACCTAGGAAGACCAGGTGCTGCAGGTCTAAAAAATAAAAATAAAAAAAAATAAGGGATTGTAAGCTGACAAGGTCCTTGCAATCTGTGAGGTAAACCAAGGATTGCCTTGCCTAAAAATAATAG
>NW_011888823.1:6856759-6865245 GCF_000151845.1 Pteropus vampyrus
AAAAAATGTCACTAGGGTCTTTTTAAAGGCTGAAATATATTTCATTACTCCATTGAAGGACTATTATGTTTCACCTTTTCACTCATAAAATGCAGTGAAAATTTAGGACATAAATATGGGACAAAGTACGAGTGGAGGAATTGCTGACTTCAAGTAACATAAAAATTTTAATAGAAAAGACCTTCTTAAAAGTTACTTCAGCATTTTCTCAAACCCTTAATACTTTTTCCAATTTGAGGTATCATCAGTATCAAATTATTAAAAATATAATATTGGTATCTTTTTTATTTCAATCTTCTTAATTCCCGTGAGGTTAAGCATATTTTCATACATTTATCAGACATTTGGTTTTCTTTTTGTGAATTTCTCTGTATGGAACTGTTTTTCTCTTATTTATTTCAAGGAACTCTTTGTATATTAGGGATGTTAACAATTATGAGTGTCAAACATTTTCTCCCAAGTACCTTTAGAAGGCATTTGATGCCTCTAAAGCCCCCTCTTTCTCTTATTTGTGCACTGCCTACTTCCTTTATTTTCTTCTTCCTTTCCATTTGCCCTTTTGGCTAGTCTGTTTCCTGCATTATTTGTTTCACTACTAAACTGGAAGAGACTAAGGAATAGGGAATTAAATATTTAAACAGGGCTTATAACAACTTCGGTTTAGGTAGAAAGGATATGAAAATTCTTCACTTAATGTGTATGGAGGATATCGTGGGTCTTTCCTATCTATTCCAATTTTTCATGACGTGACTTCTCCTTCAAAACCATGAATAATGACTGACTATATATCCCAGCAAAAATATAAAACCTAATGACATACTGGCTGATAAAATGTAAAAAATGCAGTTAGTCATTTATATTCCCTAATAATCATATATTTCACTAGTCAAATGTATGATCAGTTACCAGATATTTGAAATATTTGTATAATATTTCAATATAAAATGTTTTAAGAAGATGCTGTTCTAACCTATTTTTTTCATATTATAAAAACAACAACAAGAAAAAAGTATTATTCATTAATTTACATGTTAAGGATTGGAACTGAAAGATAGGTTGAAGTAATACCATCTCGGGGAAAGAAAAACAGTCAGATGTCATATCTTTCAAGAGGCATTTTGATTGCTAGCTCTTGCAAATGTATAAAAAAAGGTGAAGCAAATGCTTAATAATAATTTTAAAACCAATAAATTCCTATGTTAATCTCCCCAATCCTCCCCAAATTAGAAAAAAAAAAAAAATTACTGTCCTCTTTCTCCTCCTGTTTTGTGTGTGCCCAGCCATTCACATCTTTCTTTAATGTTTCTTTTAGTCACAAGAAATTGATAGTCTTTTCTTAGTGCTATACTATTTTCTGGGTTGGCTATATTCATTGATAACCACTGGAAATTTTGCTTGAGGTAATCATTGAGACCAAAAAATTAAATTTTTCTCTCTTTTTAATTTTACAACATTAGAAAAACATTTTAGAAGTATATATCTTTACATTTATTCTTAAAATTATAGAGAATAAAGATAGGCTATCATTGTTTATCTCGCATTTTATAATATAAAAAAACACATATCTAAAGATAATTGTCATATTTTCATTGGTAAATTATTGTTTTCTGGAAAACTACACATCATTGTACTTTTTAATTTTGTTTGCTTTTAAATAATCTGAGAATAAATATTCTTATATTAGCTGAATATTAAGTTTTAAGGTTAGGAGTGGTAGATTTTATTGCTTTAAACTTTCATTTCATATCTTTAATGCCCCTTGCTCTTGGCAAATTATAATTCAAGAAGACAGAAAAGTCAATCTTCGTATGCACAAAGAAAGTATTTGGCAGCCAAGATAATCAGCATTTATGCAAACTGAAAATTTTAAATATTTATGAAGATTTAAGAAAATGTGACAGGACTGTTTACAAATTAAGATCTATTGCCTCTACCTTGAATCCATAGGTAGATTTTTATCTTTTTTTAACTTAAGAAAATAGAAGCATACATTAAAAAAATAATTTACACTATAATGGGCAAATGAATCTTGTCATACAGAATGAGATGGCCTTACATGTGTTGGAAATTTAAGAAATTGTTCTAGCTATATTTTGTCATAATAAACGTCTACTTCTCCCTAGCTTTTCTACATAGATATGGGGCATCTATTTCTGTTTTCTGGGCTAGCCTCCCAAAGAGGGCAAGCAAGACTTGGGCTCAGCCTATTGTTTCAATAAAAATCCTGGAAACACTGGCGGTCTTAAGAATTCTCCAGTGGTCCTTAATATGCTCTTCTTTGACAATAATTATACTTTACTTTTAGGCTAAAGTGACTAATCACTGGTATTTAATATTGAAAAAAATAACATGTCATAATATGGTATAATCAGATTTAGTCTTCCTACTAATTCTAATTCAAGTTCATTTCTCTTATTTAAAAAAGAAAAACAAATTTCCATAGAAATGGCAAAAGGAAACAGAAGTGGTCATTTTATAGTGCTTCATGAACAAAAATTTGGAAAACTTTACTAATATATATTGTTCCACCAGCATATGTTCTTCAGGAATACTAATGGATTACTAATTTATTACATAATTAATTAGAACAATTAGAGTCCATTTATTATATGTTTTTGTACAAAGAGGGTTTCATTTCAAGACAAATTCCTACTGTGGCATGTGATTGAAAGAAACAGGATAATCTTGGGTGACATCAAATTAAGTGTGACTAGCTTATAGTGGCTGATTTAACATTTGACATAGATATTAAGTCTGGATATATTATAGGCTTTGGCATAGGCCAGAATGACGCCGCAGATGTGTGTGTAAAACCCATTTTTAAACATATGGCCTAGAATGCTTTAATTCTATGAGTATTCTGAGTCTGTCCAGACAAGAGTTTTTAACTGTAAGCATACTTTTGTTTACCTTAAATGTGAAACAAAGCCAACCAGGGCCACTTAGGAAGGAGAGGAGCCTCAAGGACCTATTTAGACAGTTGCTTCTAGAAAAAATCGGTCTACAGTCAAAGACGTGTCAATCTTGTTTTTAAAGATTGATTAGGTAGCTGATTTTTTCTTCCTTATGTCCTTGGAGAAAATGAAAAATAACAGGTCCCCTTCCACTTTAGACTAACCATTCATATTTTTTATGACAGGTTTCCCTTGAGCCTTCTCTTCTCCAGGACAAATTATGCTAACTTCTTCAGTCTGTCCTCATAGGTCCTATTTTTCAACCATTAAGTCATCTTATTGTTCTCCCTGTATCATTTCCAGTTTCTTCAAAATTATTTTAAAATATAAAGTCTTAAATTTGATATCTTTCCGTTATTAGGTGGGTTAGAACTTCAGGAAGATATTTATTTCCATATTCTAAGTTAGAGAGATGGTCTGTATGACACAGGTGAGCTGAGAGATGGTCTGTATGACACAGGTGAGCTGAGTGAGAGAGATAAGAAAAAAGAGAAGCCAGGCAAGCAGGTTAATATTCAATCAGTGGCTTTAAATGATCAGAAACAGTAAAAACCGTGCCTGGAAAAATGGCATAGGATTCTTTAAAAGTCCTTTTGGAAGAGACCAGAACATTAAATTATAAAAACAAGTAGAACTGCTTTTGTGTTTTCTTTAACTAAATAACATGATACATCTCTTTATTAATATAATTCTGCAAAGTAAAAGATTAGGAGGTGAACTAACAATGTCAAATTCAGGACAAAAAAACTGTAATAGTGGAAGATGTTAATTCAAGAAAGGGCATAGGGATTCAGCATCAGACTGACTTCAGCTTAATTAAGAGCTAGAACCACTTTTTCAAGCAGATTCTAATGCAAAGAAGGGACATTCATGGAGTGTTACCAGCAAAGCTTTATTTTTTGGTAGGATATGACCAATAGGAAGGGTATGATATTGGATTTGCTGATACACTGTTCTGGGTTTAGGCATTGCATTGTCTTTACAGCCCACCTTGATTTAGGGTGATTAACATAATGTAATTATTTGAACTTCTCCATTCCATGAGGGCCAAAAAGGAACCCATAATTCTTAGAAACCAAATCCCCCTCTATAGCAATTACTATGAGAGCAAGATTCCATTATAATAAAACCTAGAATAAAAGCCTTAAACTTTCTAGTCTTTTCATACTTCAACTTAAGTGCATTAATAATTGAATTTTGTATTTCTTTGATAACTTAACTTTAAACCTAAATTCGTATCTATGCCCAAAGCAAATACTCGGCATTTATCTTACTCTCTATCCTGGGTTATGCACTATGAAATGGGGTAAACTGCTGTATAGCCTCCACAAAAGAGCAGTTCAGTCACTAAAAAAGATGGTACTGTGTTCTTTCCAATATCTTCCTTATTAATCAACCATAAATAATAGGCATCACAACAAAGTCAGCTTCATGATTCACCCATCACTAGTTTATTTTCACTTTAAGGTGGGATAAAAATATAAATTGGCCATGCCCATATTGAAAAACCACAGGCAGATCTTAGAGGGCTCTTGCTTTGAATGGTGTGCAGTGAAATATTTGTATTTTGCACTAACCCCTCTTTGAAAGCTAATGCAGTATGGTCTTACCATTTTTGCAGACAGGACAACATTGTTCTGGTTCATAGACTGGGTTGACACACTCAGGAACTGCGCAGTCTGCTACAACACAGTGAACTTCATTGCTGGGCTCACAGCGACACCATTCACATGGAGAGGGCTAGGAACAAATCTAAAATTAGCCCCTTTTCTCCTATAACTTAATGCTTGCACATTCATATGCTGTCAGAAGACAAAACATTAGTGTTTATATTGGCTTTACTGTATTGACTCCATTTACCATGTATATGATCATTCTTCCCCAGTGGAAGGCAACCTGGACATCCAAGCCAAGGTGGATGGCCACGTGCAGCTCAGGTTGCCACGAGCAACTGGGTGCTCATGTATAGCTTTTCCTGTCTATATTCTACTTTTCAAAGAAATGTTTGGACAACTAATATGTCATCTCCTGGTTTGGTTTCCAGATGTGCTGATTGCTCTGCCTTCCTCTTGTAAAGAGGAACAATACCAGAACATATGAAAAAAGTTTTTTCTATTTATCATTTTTCTCCCTAAAAAAATTACTGAGAAAAAGGAAAATGGTAAATGGATGTCCTTACTCTTTGTATGAACATTTTTTTTTCCAAACTAGCTGAGACTCTAAATGGATTTTTTTTCAATGCGAATTTTAGAGGAGATTGCATTTGAGGTCCAAAACATCCAGATATTGCCTCTTGAAAGATTTAGTGCATACCTTGCATCTTGCCTTGCTTGCTTTTATGAATAAACTAAAATTGATCGACTTAAATAGCCACTATTTAAGAAGCAAAGACTCTAAAAATAGAACTGAAAAGTAATTAATTTAGAGGAAAAAATTAAAAAATAAGAAAACAATTTTTGTCTTCACAGTACTTACCAACCAAGAGTGAGTTTGGGATTTTCTGTTTCTTTTCTAGAAACTGCCTATATCACAAACAATCTCAAGCACTGGCCACTATGTGACTTTCTCATTCTTTACAAGCTCTAGCTCTCCTTTCTCATGACACAGAGGTTTAGAATTCTTAATGACAATGTGGAGGTCTCAGAAGGTATACAGGTGTATACTTCTCAAATCAAGCCATTTGTTCCTAGAAAATTCTGCTTCCAATCTATGCCACAGTGCCACATTTCCTCACTTCCAGATTGTGTTAAATAAAGCCCTTTGCCTTTCTCTCAGTGACTACTCTCTATAATCTCTGTCAGTTCTTGTCTCTTCTTGAATCTGACAATTTGGGTAATATTAGTGCTCCTGGACTCAGGTAGTCTGTAGGGGTAGAAACCTTTTAACTAATTATTTCTAAATTACTTTTTCTTTGCTTTCTGCTTGAAGAATGGTAATCTAGCTTTCAATTAATTATTTCACTTTTGAATTTAGTAGGAATAAGAGAACCAGACATAGAATCTATGGGAAAAATATTGCTATTTCTTAAAATGGTCAATAAGTTTGTTGAAAGGTACAGTTAAACTCTTTACCATGTGGTGAATTAAGTATTTCAGAAGAATCTATTGGATTGCCTCAAGCACTAGGATATTCTTGAAAAGCTCCTCTACTGAATAATCTCAGTAAATGAAGGAAAAGATTTGATACCATAGCACATTATTAGATGGAGGAAATGCTTAATGAGAAAGCAGCGTGAAAGATGGAAATTCTAGTTGCCATATTGCTTCATTATAATATCTTTAATTCTCAAGCAAAATTGTCTGAAAGTGTCCCCCTGTCCTTGATTAATTGCAAAGAAGTGTTTTTGCACAGTTTTCTGAAATACAACAAGGACTTGACCTGCACTTACTGCTAATATGAGAGAAGGGAGATGCTAATATCATTGCTTCCACACCCCGCCCTTCCACAGCTGTAATTGTTTTCGCTGGTTCCCTTCTTGCTGAAGGAAAGGCTGAATTGTGCAACTCTAGTGAACTGATTTGCCGTTAAAAATCTCCAAGACCCCTAAATTTTCCAATGCAAAAGGTTTACCTCAAAATAACTATGGTCTTTGAGAAAGATTAGCGGGACTATTAGATTTTAACACAGACCAATGAAGAATGCTATTCTAATTCAAGCATGTTTGAACATCATTAACTACTGGGTATTGTGCTAAGCAATTTACCTGTATCGACATATTGCTCATAGTGACCCTGTACAGAAAGTTTTGTTATTATCTCCATCTCGCAGATGAGGAAATAGGCTGAGTGAGGTTCAGTAGTTTTCCCTGGTGCTAAAGGCAGTAATGGGCAGAGGCAGGATTTGGACATGGGCCGCCTAACCACTATACTGTACTGTCACGTGATGGCAAGAATCACTACCCTGTGCATGCTCATCTGAGTGGCTTACTTTTTAAAGCTTTGTATACTTCTCCATGCAGACCAGTTCTTCAAGAACAACCATTAGCAGCTAATAATTGATTTATAGAGGATAAATACTTGCTGAGAGAGAGAATTTCAGTAACTGGGTTAGTTAGTGCATAAAGAAATTATTAGGAAGCTGCAGAGCCTTTGAACATGCAAACATGAGTAGAAAATTGTAGGCTGAAAATTGCCACAAGGCTCACGTTCTTGGGGCGTGGTATCTCCAAGCCTTAGAGCCTGGTAGCTACACTCATTGGTATCTGGGAAAAGCACAGATACTGGTCCAGTAAAGACCACAGGACATTTGTCCAAAATCAGAGAAGCCTGGATGTGTGTGCACTAGAATCCTGAGAAATACTCTGAGTTAGAGCTAAGAAGACAAGGCTTCCTGTTAAATATATGTCTGATTTTTAAGGGATTTTGAATAATGAGAAACTAGAAAAATAAAAATGTCACCCTAGCTGTCAGCAGCTTCTAATCTTTCCTGAACCTGGCTTTACTCATATGCTATACTCTCTCCCTTCCTAGCTCAGAATCTCTTGTCTGAAACATGTTATTTCCTCTTTTGTTTTATCTTTTTTTTTTCCAAATAATGTCTCATTTCAGTCCATTTCTTCTCATCTCAAGCCTCCACGTGCCCCTCTCCTCCCCCTCTAAATACTCCATCGAATTTAATCTATCAACCTCCTGCTAAAGCCCCTTCGGCCCTCTTGCCAAGCCTCTCTCCTTTCATAAAGTCACCAATTTGGACACCACTGTTGTTTTCTAGCCCAACACGACTTCCTTCACTGCCCCTCCCTTCCCCTGCACTTATAAAAAGACGCTGCTTAATAGCGAGAAGTTTCCTAGGAGTGAGCAGTGTGCTACTTTGACATAAAGTTCAGACTTGAAAAATCCTTCCCACCTTACAGCATAAAACTCTGAAAGATTTGGTGCTTTGAATAAATCTTTACATCTTAAGCACTGAGCTGGTTACAGATTTCCTTTTATCAGGCTCTTCAATATGAAAACTATAGATTAAATCTGAAAATGTCCCCATAAAACCAAAGATTAAACAATAAAACTATCCTTAGAGGAACAGAGGACACAGAAGCAAGTACTTGGAAAAAATTATCCTTACTAGTTCTTTTTTTTTTTTTAAGGAACATGTGAAATTATGTCTAGTACATGGTTTTAATTAGCTAGAGATTTTGTAAGATGAGTAAATGACACCATCTGACAATTTTATACCTTTGTCTAAGAAATCTCAAAGAACATTTTTTTCTATGAAAGCTTTGAAAAATGAAGTAACATTCACTATATATACCTTACATAAATTTTAATTGAAATTAATGTTAAATGTCAAATTTGATTGTTAATGTATGTGTTAGGTGATCTGAGTATATATTATGAATTTGTGCATCTCCAGCTTAATGTTTTGAATATCTAATGTGGGACCCTGTTTAAGTAGAAACTGTGCATTTTATCTGTAGCCCCTGCTATCACTGAATACATATTTGCAATGCAAATCCAAATGTGCCAGTTGCCCCCAAATTTGAAAGGAGCTTCCTGTTATATCTATATTGATCTATCTCTATCTCTATCTCTATCT
>NW_011888823.1:6865750-6912818 GCF_000151845.1 Pteropus vampyrus
GAAGAGAAGTACCAGGATCCTAAAAACAGTAGAATGTTCCATGATTTTTTTTAAGTGGAAAAAGTACACTGAGAACTAGTAATTTAGCTACTGGAATAACAATAATTCCTGAAAAATTGTTAAATATGTCTTTATGAGAATTTGGAAGCTAAGAATCAACATAGGATTAGTAGAACATGTTACTACCAACTGGTTTCATAGAATTTTCATAATGTTTCTAGAAAATGCACATTAATTTCATATTCTGAATACACTGAGACTTAGTTATCTATACCCGAGACTACACTGAGTGTTTGGTCCATACAACAATATCTCAGGCATCATTATTTACAACATAGTGACTGTTATTGGCATTGTTCATAGAGTGCCTAGGAGGAAATGGCTACAGTCTATAAAATTTGCTATATGAACTCAAATCTCAAAGTGACAAGGAACATAGTTCAGGTTACTGTTTTAATTCGGTAAAGTTTAATACAACAATATTCATACAAGTTGAGAAACTCTAAATTAGAAAAAAGAAAAAATATTTCATTTAGCTGGCTTGGTTTGGGTGGTTGTGGTATCACGATTAAAAGCAAATTATCTTTAGCCATGGTACTTGAGTTCTAGTCTTAGATGCTTTACTTACTAGATGGAAATGTTGAGAAAATTACCTAACTTTTCTGTGTCTTAGTTTCTTAATCTATAAAATGGGAATAACAATATTACCAACTTCATAGTTATTGTGAAGCACATAAAAATATGTAAGGAATATTATAACATCATCATTATCATTATTATTCACTTGCATACTTAGTGATGGCTTTTGGAAAAAATAAAAGTATAAAAGTGCAAGCACAAGGTTATATTTAAAAGAATATTTAGGTTATTTCTCTTGTTTAAAGTATAATCTGATTGCAGAGGTGGTTGCAGTAAAATTTTATGGGACTTGGTTTGGTGGAGAGATTTGTGAACCAATAGAATTATGTCAGAAACACATTGAAAAACACACATGATTAGAAGCCTCTAGATAAAGAGTAATTGTGAGTAGTTAAAATGACCATTAAAAATCACTCAAAAAAAGAAAAGCGCCAAACCCACTTTATTTTCTGAAGTCTCATTATTTAGATGTCAATTCAAATGCCCTCTCTCTAGGGAGGTCTTCCCTGACTAACCCTCCATCATCTCTCTCCATGATGTTGTCCATTCAGAGCTCTAATCAGTTCATGAAATTACCTTATGAATTTGTTACTATTTATTTATTCTTATCTGCCTTCCCCATAGATCATAAGCTTCTTATATAGTATGTTGTTCATTGTTATATAATGAACACCAAGAAGACATCTAGGCATATAATAGATATTCAATAAATATTTGTTAACATATGCATAATTTTTTATACATAATTTATATTTTCTTATTTGTTAAGCCATATCATTGGGCAGCTTCATCTGTGTCCAAGGGCATTTTAAGGGGAAAGATCTCTGACTATGAGTTATGAAATAACTATTTGAGTTTCAATATTATGGCAATGAACACAAACTCACTCTCTAAAGGTAATTTAAAATTTATAATATCTATCACATGGATCACAAGATAAGTCATTCGTCAAACACTCCATTGACTAGACTATCTAGCAGATGACTTATTACATTAGAAAATACCATGATAACTAAATTCAGGACAAGAATATGTGCAGAAGAATTGCTAATTGCTAGAGTTTGAAAAAAGCTAGTTTCATTTTATAATGTGGGTCAAGTTTAATGGTTGCTTATTAAACAAAATTATTTTAGTATATTATAAAATATTTTTTAGGAAAAATCCCTGGTTTTAAACATGTCCATTTTCCTAAAGGATGGGTTAGAGTACAAATTCCAACATATTCTGAATATTCTGAGGAACAAGACTTGATTTCTAGAAATCTCTCTTAGTATATTCTTGAAGGCCAAAGGGATGAACACCTAAATGGATAGGCATGTTCTAAGTGCCAAGTTTCAGCACACTATCAATGACTCCTCTTGACCAAGTAATGTCAGACTTTGAATACCACACGGTATTCTATTTCTTTGATAATTGGCAGAAATTATCAAAGAGATGGTAGTTCAGGTAGCTTTTCCAAAAATTTCCCATTAAACAATTTAAAATCTGATCTCTACTAAAGAAAAGCTACTGCTTTAAGAAGCATTCTTCTTTTAGAGATAATTTATGGCATAAATTTCATCACTTTATAAAACAAATCTCATTACTTTCAAACTGTATGAGGAATTTGGAAGACACTATTTCAAAGATGCTGATGCCTGTCAGGAATTTCACTGTTCACTTCATTAAAATATACATTAAATTACAGAGTACAAGAATATTTAGCATCCACTGCCACTCCTGTAGTCAGTAATTTGCGTGTGGCAGGTGTCACCTAACAACTAATGGATCCAATAGGTTTTAACCAAAATTCACAATCATCTGAAAGAAGACCCACCGCATCACTGATTAAAATGTTTCTTAGTGCCCTGTGTCTAATAAGACTGTGATGACCTCTTCAGTGATCTTCCCTATTGATTAGAGTATATTTGAAACACTGAGGTTGTAAGTCTCATAAAATTATAAACACAGAACTAGAACTTCTTTAAGAATTTTAATACTGCTGAAGTAAATAAAAAAATAAGATGCATAAATATTTTTTATAACCACCTCAGTTGGTCAGCAAATGTATATGATGGTATCATTTGAGTAAAAAGTTAAATAGTAGCTGTTCTGTTTGTTTTTCTGAGAAGTTAATATTTTGATAATATATTCTGGAATATTATTTCTAGGTATCTGTCAAAAAACACTTCATGTTTATTAAAAAAACAAACACTTTAGTCAAGTGATTGTAAAGAATGTACATAGCTCTGTCTATGTAGATAAGATAAATTAGGTAGGTAAGAAACTAAAATTCAGAAATAAGATATAAACTTTTAAAATTATTCAGTATGTTGAATGTATATTATATAGATGATAATATATATATGGTAAACCAAGATAAACTACTTATATAGCTTGCCCTCAATCAATGACCACCTAAAAAATTATAGTGACAATCTAGATATCTATAAACATATTTTACATTTTTTAAAAAACGGTTTTTTTATAAGAATAACTGATGGTGCTATTGTAATGGAATACAGAATTATTGGAGTTAATCTTTTTATTTGTATTTACTCCAAGCTAATGTAAAACTCAGGAATGTTGCAAAACATTTAATGAAATGCCCAATATAAAATTATTAATTACCAAGTAGAAAAAAAGTTCACTCATTCTTGAAAATTCATCATTTTAGTAGTGCAATTATATTAATGGTTTATTTTTTTCCCTAAAAATATTTTCTCCTGAAAATAATTATTTAAATATACTTTGGCATAGGTTTTAAGGGCAGGCAACTCTACAGTTATATACTGCCTATTCTAAAAAACTGACGGTCTATTGAATCAATTTTTTTCAATTGTTTTCAAGGAGTCTCATGACAATAAAATGCGGTTTTTCTGAAATATGAAGAATAGCATACAGAAAATCACAGATGCATTTTTTAAGCAAAGTATACTTATCAAGGAAATATCAGTTGGTATTTAAGTGGGGGAGGGGAAAGGATGTTTTGCTGCCTCTAAGATCTTGGAAGGAGAACCCAATAGAATAGACAAAGGCTAGAGGATTCGAGATAAAAATTTTGATAAAGTAGCACACATATACTTGTGAAATAGTCTAGAAAAGAAGCAGCTTTAAGTCCTTCACTGATAAGCTGGATTGGTAGTTGACTTTGATACAAGAGAGGTCTTCGACAATGAACTGAGTACTGTCAGTAGAGCCTGTATTTCTTTCTCCATGCTAAAGATGCTCCACTTATCATCTATTTATGCAATAGAGAAGAGATGAGTAACTGTACAACTTCAAAAATTTTCTCTTGACACTGAATCTATAATGTTATTATAGATTAGCTTTTTAACTGATATCAACAATCTTTACAAAGATTGTTGATATCAGTTAAAAAGCTAATCTATAATAACATTAAAACAAAGCCATCTGTGGGTGGGGGAGAATACATCGCCATTAGAATTCTACAACCTGAAAGAATTATGTAAGAGACAAATATACCAGTCCTATTCTGTGGGAAATATTATAAGGAGGTGATAGCAGAAGAGAGAGATAGCCATAACTCAGCTTTATCTGAGTTATGTGACACTGAATTAAGGGCTTTTCAAAATCTAGGAGATAGGAGTTATAGGCCTAGTACAACCAAATCCATTTATATTGGGAGTGCCAATCAGATTACTTAAGAAATCGCTCTTTGCTCCTGTCTCAGTATTTCTCTGGGAAAAATTTTCTAAAAGTTGAAATCTTTTCTTCATTTTCCATTTGCTGTAACATTCTTTTACATGTTATGAAGAGGGAGTAATTAAAATGTAATAAAGTACTGTATGACTGCTAATATTAGAATATATTAATTTTTTATTTTAAATCCAAACGGCAGTTTTGTATTGAATTTTATACTTCATTATTTGATGCTTAATTCATAGCTTACATTATTCCACAAAAATATATTGAAATGGCATATGGGCAATAATGTAAAAGTATATTTTAATTTAAAAAATCTTGGAGTAATTTCTCGATGAAACTCTCAACTTTAGCAAGGTACAGCAGAAACAATCACAATTTTGAAACTATGTATGAAATTTGTTAGTGCTATCACCCAGTGGAATTTGGCTGTATGGAATAAGCACATTTGGAGTTCAAGTATACTCTCAAACACTGTTGTTTTACCTTGGACAGATTACTTAAAACCTGGGTTATCTCATTTGTAAAACAGAGGATAATAACATTCACAGGGCTCTAATTTTCTCACTTGATTCTTATGAGACTAAAAGAAACTTGTAAACTATGTGAAGGAACTTATAAACTATGTAGTATTGGTTGAATGACTATCATTTTCATCATAGCTTTCAACTTGACCAGTGTTTCTTTTTTTACTTCCCTTTTTACATTTCCAGGGAAATATAGTTCTCAGGGAAGTACTATATTTATCATGTTATTTTTATTAAATTATGGCATAATCATTTTCTTTATGAATATGAAATATTGAATTTTTAAAGACTACATCTTTTAGAGATTTGAAAAAAAACCTGTATTGCATCTCTAAAATATAGCAATGTTTGCACTCAGATCATGCTTAGACTGAGAATGACATTGGACATTTTTAGATAGTAAATTAGATTCTTATTTACAGAAACGAAACTTCAATCTTTAATTAGATTCTTGCCAAAAACAGATTTTATTTTACAGGGTAACATGAGCTCACATCTTTTGGAGTCTTGATTTAAGTATCTTCTAGTTCCAATGTGAATATCCTAGAGTCTCATTAACAAAAGGAAAATTCTCTGTGATTGTCCTTTTTTTCTCTCTCTCTCTAATGAAGCTTTCTAAATCTCAGCAGCCAAAGGTTTGCTATTTTAGCAGGAATGTATTTTTAATGTTGGGGACAAATTAAAGTTAGACTGAATAATTTTAATTTTTTCCCTGTCATATTTAGGAAGAGAAATAAAACTAAAATGCAGTGAAAATAAGTTTGAGAGAGTTGTGGCTGTTCTCCCACTAGAAAGAAAAATGACTTAATTTGATAGCTATTGTAAGTTTTTACAATTGACTATAGTATTTTAAGATTGCAAAAATGATCAAGGGTCATGATTGGGGGGGTGGTTAAACAACAGATATTTATTTCTCACAGTTCTAGAGGCTGGAAAGTTAAAGATTAAGGTGTCCGCACATTCTGGTGCTGGTGAGAGCCAACTTTTTGGCTTACAGAAGGATGCCCTCTTGCTATGTCCTCACATAGCAGAGAGAGTGCTAACTCTGGTCACTTCTTCTCTTTTTATAAGGACACTAATCACATCACAGGAGCCCTACCTTCCTGACCTCTTCCAAAAGGAATCACCTCTTAAAGACTCTACCTCCAAATACAAATTAGTTGCAGGTTAGGGCTTCAACACATGAATACATGGGAGTCACAAACCTTCAATCCATACCAAAGTCCCATAAATTCAAAAAGGCCTGAGGTCAGAGGTTTTTTTTTTTTTAATTTTGTATTTATGTAGATTTAAAAAAACAACCTAAATTTGCAAAAATATTCTTAGCCAATTCTCGCTGCATTCAGACACAGTTTTTGTTTGTTTGTTTTAATGATTGAAAATGTGCCTCTTCAGATGCATATTTTTTTCTGGCCTTGGGAGTTTTTAAAATGAAACAAATTAAGCCTTGTAAAATGTGGAGCAGGAAAAGAATTTTTCTCATGTTAGCAATGTACTACATTTCTTGCAGAAAGATATGAGACTTAATGTAAAATATTTAAGTTATAATTGACCACGTATTTGAGAATATAGGACATGTATACACTCAAATGAAAAATAAGCCATTTCTATAGATATCCTGCATAATATCTGTAGTGAACTATGGAACCTGGTCAGGTGTAATGAAGAGAACATTAGAGTTAGAATCAGAAACCCTTCCTTCTCATTTACAAAATGAGAAAATGTCTTAGAACTAAATAATTCAATGAGAGAACACTGGTTCAAAATATTCCATGAAATTGTCAGTGATTATTTGTTCTGTCTGAGGCACAGATCTGGTTGTGTCACTTCCCTGATCCAGTCCGGGCTTTGATCCAAGCTTCCTAGCCTGGCCTTCGTGTTTTGAGCTGGTCCCACTCTCCCTTCTCTTATCTCTCAGTTTTTGTGTCCTCTATACCCTATGCTCTGGCCACTTGGGTTAATTCATGTTTCTCTGTACATGTTTTACATTTAACTGCAAATTTTCCAATTTTGTCTACAATACTTTCATTGCACTGAAATTCCTACTCTTAAGGTATCTTCTTCCTTCAGTTGTTGAGACTGAATTCCTCCTCTCTTCATATTAGTTCCTAGAGCAGTCATCACAGGTCATCTGTTATTAGTGGTATCTGTACTATTCCTTTTCATAGACTAGAAACATGTACAGTGACAGATTTATTTCTGATATATTTTGGTACACCCACACAAGACCCACTACTTCTCCACAAGTAAGAGATGTTTAGTAAAATAGGACACTTAATAAAATCAAACTATGGATTATGTCAGTTGATTGAAAAGATGTCATAATGGACTAACACCTGAGTAAGCAAATGGTATACATATTTTCACTTAATATAATAGGAAGTATATTACATTAAATTAAAAATACCTACTTGACTTGCCACACCATCAAAAAGGGGATATCAAAATAATGGTAAGTTAATCATTTTCACCTATCTATTTCATCTAATTCCCAATAAAGGGAAAGTTATCAAATTATTATATATTCATGCAAAGAGCAAAGCTGTACTCCTTTGAGACAAGTGTGCAAAAAGATATGACTTAACATGTCTATTGTCAAGTACGTAAACATTAAAAGGCAACTCTACATGCCTTTTAAAATTTACATGAGTGAAAAGAGATCCCTGAGACCACCCACAAGTGAAGTAGGTCCTATACTTATCAGCACACTAAGAATTTGTAACCTTCAAGAATGCAGGTCAGAAAGATTTAATGACAGTGCAATTTGAGGGAAGTTAAAAGAGAAGAAAAATTTAATCCTAGAGCAGAAGTTGGCAAACTTTTTTTGCAGATGGCCAGATAGTAAATATTTTTGACTCATGCAGGTCATACAGTCTCTGGAGTAACTAATCGACTCTACATTTGTAGCCTAAAAGACACCGCAGACAATTCATAAATGAATAAGCAGCACTGTTTTCCAATAAATCTCTTCTTACCCAAAGGGGTGGTGAGCTGAATTTGGCTAATGGATTATATTGTGCCGACTCCTGTCTTAGATTTTTGGTTTTATGTAACTGGCATCATCATCATTATTATTTTGATTGTCACTTTGCAATTAATTTGTTTTATGGAACAAAAGTTAATAAACTACCATAAATAATCACATTAATTACAATTTGGGGAACTTTAAAAAGAATCAGATATTAGAAGATAAGCTGAGACATAGATTTTTTTTATCATTAATGGCCCATAATAGTCAAAAAATAAAAGATTATCTTGAATCGTTAGCAAAATATTTCTTAAACTGTATTTCATTGAACTATTATTAACTTCAAATGTTAATAGATATTCTGAGGGAAAAAAGTGTTATATAAATTTGTGAAATACTGAATTAAATTCAATTTGGTAATAATAGTAAAAATGTCAGTTTTTATGAATCCCTCTTGTATGCCAGCTTTTTACCATTATTTCTGTTTTAGAGATGTGTACACTAAGAAATGCAGAGGTAAAGTAATGTGTGCCTAAGTCACTTGGCTAATAAGCGGTAGAGCCCACTCTAAAATCCAGTTTTCAATCACTGTTGAGGTCTTAACTGTTGAATTGTACATACTGACTCTCAAATAAACCTTTAAAAATGCTTAAGCACTGTCAGTATACTAATGTGCACTGCATATTTCCATAAGATGTTTACAAAGTCATCATTTCTCAAATTTTCTTGACCATAAAAAAAAAAATCAAAATTTTTACTAAGAATCTTATGGGGTGCTTCGTTTTCTAGAAGACAGTCTAGAAAAGGTTACATTATGGCAGCAAATTCAGCTGATCATTAGAATAATCTAGGAAACTCTAGAAAATTATAAATTTAAATCAATTTAGTTGGAATTGAAGAGCAACAGTTTGAGAAATGTTTGGTTTTGCAACATTCCTGCTTTAGATATGATCATATGCTAATTTAAGGATACACCTTTGTACTTCGTCACTTAACTAGAGATTTTGCATACGCATCCATTCTGCACACTCTATTCCTGCCATGTAGTAAAAGGTGGGAGTTTGCAGAGTGAAAAAATCAAGAACACAGTACTCAGTTCCTAAAATCATCAAATGTATGGCAAGAACAGCTAATTTAGTTCTTTTGTTATTTCCTAGTAGTCTCTGTGAAAATAAATAGGTAACGTTTAATCTAATATACTTTTATCTTATTTTGGCCTATATTGTTTGGTTTAATTACAGGATATTTCATTTTAGACAAAGGATCCCCTTTTTATCAGAGCCTTTTGCAAACTTAGAGTACAATTTGCAAAAGGAGCCTATCTGTGTCAGACTCATTTTAGATATGCCAATATTTTATTGTTTTTGTGTACTTGTAACTCTAGGTTGTCATGGTGATAGGTCCTGATATCGCATTTCTATAGACAATTGGCTGAAATAAATCTTTGTATCCAACATATTTATTGGAAAAAAAAAAAGATGCAAATGAGAGGCTTTTCCTGTTATACCTGAAGGTAATAAATGCAGAAAAAATACTCCAGGAAAGCAGTGTTAATATTAATGTTGCCTTTGCAAATAATGAGCTATGTCGTGGTACTTTCACCAAGTTTCTGTTGGCCTTGTTTTATCATCTGTAAAATAAGGGAATTAGACAAATAAAGTTCAAATTTCTATGTACAATTCTTAAAAGTAGTGAGGAACTAGACAATGAAAAACAGACCATAATGCTTGTTTTATAAACAGAAAAATTTTATAAACTCATATATTAGAAACCTAATCCCATGACAAGAAGTAACACTGGTAGTCAAAGGTCAGTATTAAAGCAAAATGATTTCGAAATCCCATCCAAGTAACATTTAATTCAAAAAAAATTTTAAGCAGTTAGAATTTAGTTATAAATCAATACTATAATTTTCAAATTCCCAATACTATTTATTCTTCACAAGACATATACAATGACATTATAGTATCTATCCTATTGCTAGAAAGATTAAAATTATTTGAGTTTTGTTTAGGGTCACATGTCATAATAGGGAAAAAATTAAGAGTTGTGTTCAGTGGACTTTTATCCACTTTAGACAATTGTATACACCCACAAAATATCACTTGAAAAGTTTTTCAGGAAATAAAGAATTTTTCTTGTGACATTAGTACTTTATTCACTTTTTTCATGGTGTCTTTAAATCCTTGGTAAGATGGCTTTATTGTGATGTGCTATATGACAGGCTAGAGACAAGGAAATCAATAATGGAGGAGCGTTAGACTGAACTTACTGATGTTAATCAGTAGTGATGATAAACGCACAAAGTAGAGACTCTAAAATAAGTCAGTTCCCAATTAAAAATGTCTATTGTTTGAGAAAGATCACCTGGATAAGCAAAACCAATGATCACTTTAAATCTCCTCTTAGTTTTTTGTTCCAAGTTCTTCCTTGAAAGCTTGTCAGAGTACAACTAAAAAATAAACCGTAAGTTTTTCCTGTGCTGCCCTTCATAAAACACTGCCTGATATATAAATCAAGCTGTAGGAAAATAAAACAAAATAAAAATATGGTCATGGAGAATAAGAAGTAGAAACAAAGGATTTACATAAACTTAAATCACAGTAAGAATATTCTAGCTCCCTCAAATTTCATACACACACATGCATGCTTCAATGAATATATAGTGCAATTTCAATTTAGATTATATAAAGTCATCTACAAAATTATATAAAATACATAGACCTGATGTATGAATATATAGAAAATAGAAAAAATATGCTTGTTAATATCAGACCATTGATCAATTATATATTTTGGAGAATAAAGCCACAATGAAAATTAGGCAAATTTCTAAAATATCCAAAACCTTGTACAAGTGTAGCTAAAGTTTGGAGACTGCCAGCTCACTTCCTTTTCAATTTCATCTTCTTACACCATTGGAGACTCGGTAAATGGCTGATGGCTGAACTCACGTCTGAGGTAGTCACTAACAGTGACAAGCTCCACAAATCTCAGCTGTGGCTGCAAATCAAACACCAATTGCCCCATGTGCACAGGGCACAGAAACCCAGTCACAAATCTTTGCAGTCATCTTCTTATCACACAGTTATCACCATTAGCAGTAGCATCTTGCAATATGAAGGACAGCAATAAATATCAGTGGGTGAGAACGAAAAACTATTTCTACGTACAGCTAACCAAAGGGCTAGCTGACCATTAATTCTCTTAAAATTTAAAGCAAGACTTTTTTTCTGACTGGAAACAGACTATTTCACCCTTTCCAGGGTTAACTTGGAAGCCATTCATTCTTATTTATTTTAAAAAGTGTTAAATGAAGAAAATCATTCCCAATTTTTACTGGCATTTTTGAAAAAATACATTATTGTAAAAATCTGATTTATTTTCTAGATTTACTATAGTTTTATAGAATTAAAAAATGCCAAGTGAGTGCAATATAAAAATAATGAGAAAGAGTGCGAGGAACTTTATAAATTTAAATTTTAACAAAATTCGCATCTAATCTCTGAAACTAATCTTAGATTATACATGTTAAGGAGAGATTCCCTAGTTCTCAATAAAAATGAGAATTCCCCATTGAGACTACTCTCTTTGAGACTGTTCTGCCTGCTGGGGCGGAGCCTCAGGTAAGCAACAGCTATCATTCATAAAATTCAGAAGCCATTTCTGAATTTGCTCAAAGGCCATTTTAATATTAAAAACCACAATATGTTCTGCAAAACAGAAACTGTATTTTGCAGAGTCAACAACTGTGTTTTCTAGGACTTTCTATAGGTGGCAAGATACAAATGACCTGGCAACTCCATTCACCATTTGTCGAGAACTTGTAAACCACTTCTTAGAAAAAAAATATTTAAAAATCCCATTCATATACTCAGAATACACCCATTTCTTTGTTTTTAAAATAAATGCAACCTTCACACCTCTGGAAAGATGTACTCTGTACTTCTCTGCCTAGTGCGAATTTATCTTGGTTTCTGTGCCTTTCATAGAAACTGGTGCAATGGCGGGTGGGTGGGGTGCAGTGAAGTCTATTTCTTCAAGGTGTTAAGCATTATTCCCTTTAATTGAGATTTCTTAACAGCCTCCAATTTTTCCTGCCTTTTTTTTTTTTTTTTTTTAGATATGTGATCTTCGGCTCCTAGAATATGTTGCCTTCCATTCTTTTTCCCATGTTAAAAAAAAAGACATTAAATTTTCCAAACCTAAATTCGAAAATCATTTCTGCTTACTTTTATAGATTTAATGTTATAATATTGAACATTAACAATGGGGTATAGCTTAATGAGAAAGCTGGAAAACCTATCTTCCTGAAAAATGTACCCACTGAGGAGAAAGACGATTTCAAACCTTAACTGGCACCAACATTTTTATGGATGTGATGATTTGGTAAAATATCCCAATTGATTAATTTTTGTCTTCTTTGCTTTTTTCCTCAAGATTTCAATAGTAAATCCAAAATTCAAGGCAAAAATAGGCAGCTCATCACAGCATGAAAACATGTTTATTTTTGAAAAAAGCAACCACATATACACAAAATGTACGGCATGAAAAAATAATCACACCGAATCTTTAAAAAATTAGAAGTCAGAAACCTGATCCACTGTCTTTGGCCTGCAGCGAGAAAAGGACAAAGGTCAGTGTCTACAGAGAAAGTCAAATCTTGGACAAATTCAAATCCTGAATTAGAGAGACCGATGTTGACTGCAAAAAATCGCTTTAAAATAAGAGAGGCTATGCAAAAGCTGGACTATATCTTTTAGCTGCATGTAGTATTACATCCAGTGTCTGACCTAAAACTAATCAGTATAAGTTTTAAAGTATAAAATATATCCAAAAAGGCTAATTCTACCTGCGTGAGAGTTATAAAGTTACTGAGAAAAAATAAGAAATTATTTCTCCCTTTGAGAAACTCAGCATAAGTTGGTTAAGCACAGTCAAAACTGACAGGACCTACATTTTCAATCAACTTTTTAGTAGGAAATGCTATTGTAATTTATTATTTATACTCCTTATTTCTTCAAAAGTAGGTCCAGTGTCATTTTGCTTGGGCACACATAAAAGAAAGATGAGAGAACCTACTATACAGTGACCTTTATCTTAATATAATATTACTAGAACACTGGAAAACTTAGTTTTCAAAAAAAGTAAAGAGAAATCCATTTCCAGAGCTTGCATCAGTCATGTTGAAAAAAAAAACCCAACTTTTATAAACAACTTTATTCTTCCTATCAGGGTGACACATGTGGATCAATTTACATTTGAATTTGGTGATCAGAAAAGATCGAAGTAGGGACATATGGTTTGCAACTGTATAGAGTGAGACAGCACAACTAAAATACTGGGATGAAGACAGAACCCAGGCGAACCTTGGTTAGGAAGTGGTAGGGAGATGGAATAGAAAGTAGCAGGATGAAAATATGGGCTTCATGAATAATGTATGTCACCTTAAGGGGACCAAAGAGCACTCTTTAAAAGAACTTTGAATGCTTCTTTAGCTAATTAAAATAAAGAGATCAACACAAACAGAAAGGCATGAAGGCATTTCAAAGAAAGTCTCACTTCTTTATTCTATGGGTTCAATTATAATCTGTCCCATTATGTCACTTGCCAAATATGTATTGAATGTCTGTTATTTTGTCTGTTATGTAGTCATGCTATGGTTGGGAACAGAGGAGAAAAGAAAAACACACTGTCCCTAGGCTCAAAGGGTTTGCTGTCTACTGGATGAGACAAAATTTGGTGGTGCCAAATTATATTATTGATAAAGGCAGCAGAGGAGGTGAAGAGCTTAGATTCTACAGCCAGCCTATCTGGATTTGAATCCCAATTCTTATACTTTAGAGCTGTATGATGTTGGGCAAGCTACTACACTTTGATGCTACAGTTTTCTTATCTGTAAAACAGTGCTAATAAAACTATAATACTCATACTATTATTATGAAATTAAATGCATTTTAATACACAATAAGGTCTTTACAGTGCCTGGCTATGACTACTATTCTTGTTTTAATGGTGTGCCTGGCATGCTGTGAGAACATATAGGAGAGGAGCGAAACCCAGCACAGGATATAGCAGTAGGACAATCAGAGAGGGTTTTCCAGTTGAGGTGAGAATTAAATTAAGTTTTAAAGCAGTTCAGTAGGATTTATATAACTGTGCAGTGGTAGAAAAGTGTAGGATAGCAGGTACAAGTACACAGGGAAGAGAACTCATTGAAAGTTAGAGATAAATGGAGAGTTCGATGAGTAGAATCTAGACTATACTAGGGAATTAAGATTTTTATCCTAAATACTGTCCTGAATTGTTTGCCTTTATGCATACTGGTCATCTCATTCTTCATTTATTGCAACAGTTCCACCACCTCAGCCACCAATTTCTCTTCATCTCTTATTTAATACTATACTTGGATACAAGGTAATCTTGTTTAAAAACCATATTTAACTAGGTCATCTCTATGTACAACGACTTGTATTTTATTTCTTGGACTTTATTCCTTTACTCTTTAGACTGAATCTAAATATTTTGGCATAGTATTCAAGTTCCTTTCTCCACTGTCTCAAATACATATACAAATTTACCTCTTTCATTACAAGAGCATTTTAGTAAGATCCAGCTTCTTGTTATTCTCATCTCCTTTCTCTCTTTGCAGATTTTATTCATCCCATGCTCTGATTTCACTCGAGCAGTTTTCTCTGTGGAATTTTAATCTCCCCAGATCGATTTTAATTACTTCTTTAAGAATAGGCTCAACTTTGATCATCCTGAAGAAAAATAAATTTTGGCGACCAAAACCTCATACCATGTTGATAAGCTTCCGATGCCACAGCCTCTTGGTATTGAGCTTCACAATCACATGCCTTACTTTAGACTGCCCTCCTTCTCTCTCTCTACGTAGTCTACACTTTTCTTGTGAGTGGAGATTTTGCCTTTTGAATATCTTACTTTCCAATATCAGTATATCTATAGTATCATGTATACTAAGCAGTTCAATAAAAGCTAGTTGGATAAATATATTATATGTAAATATGTCTTATAGTAGAACTTCCTTAATAACATGCCAAGGTTATCATGTAAAAGTCCCATACATCTTAAAAAATTACTTTTCTCTTGCAAATTTAATTGAAAGAGAATCAAAATGACAGATTATAGCTGATGTTTACTTAGGTGTATATAATTCACATAGATAAGTAGAACATTTAAAAAAGGTATTGGTATTCTTTCAATTGAATGACTTAGAAAGTTAGGATTTCATTATAAAATGTAGGTGAAGAGATAGAGGAATTAAGAATTTAGAATAAATTTCTGGACATTAGAGTTTAGAAGGGAAACAACAATTTATTCAATATATACTGTGTAATACACTCATCACAAGGTTGCTAATTTTGCATAAATTATCTCATTAAATCTTTCTAATATCTCCTCCCAAGAGACGTAATTATTATAATTGTTATTTTATAGCCAATACCTCTCTGGCTCAAAAACTTTAAGGATTCTTTCCAAAGTCTTATATCCAAGGGACGAATTTGGGGTTTGAATCCAGGTCTATCTGGCTCTCGAACCAAAGAGCTTTGAGAGTTTATGTAGACTTTATTTAGAATGACAGTGTTTAGAAATAGGTTAAATAACTTGACAATTTTTGACAACAAACTTTCTTGATCTCAGTTCCTTTCTTAAGAATTTTCCCTAGATAATCTCCAAAGCTCTTATAACTCTAAATTGTTGTGAAAAAGGAGCATTTTTTAAAAATCACATTAAAAATCTCATAGAGTCAGGTGGAAAAGTTGGTCATATCAGTGGATTATATAACGGCTACTTAGGTAGAGACATATAATTAGAGTGAAGGAATTAACTTTATGTTCATATCTTTATTGTTTTGACATGACAAACAGTTATTACTTTTATAATAAAATAAAATCTAACAAATAGGGCAAAAACTACATAGCATTTTTAGTGGTAAGTTGACTAAGTTCAAATAATCCATTAATATGTTTTATTCTTTATTCAATATTGATTATCGAATTATATAAATCTAAGAAATTATTTAAATTGGATATACTTTTTTGCTTGTGCTAGGCTATTCTACATTGACTTTTTGCATTCTGCGCTAGATAAATATGCATATGAGAGAAGAGTGACAATTCTAGAACCATGTCTAGATTCATGTGTTAACACTTGCCTTTACTCCTTTCATTACTCTAAAAGTAAAATTAGCTAATGTTAAAATGTATCTGATATTTTAGAGACCATAAGCCATTACTAAATGTACTATCCTCTAAACTATTATTTGATCTCAATAATGGGAATTTTACTAGACACTCAAGTCTCTTCTCAATATTGCTCAACACTGTATTATAATACATAAAAGAAAAAAAAAAGTCCAGAATAACATTTATGTGTAAGATAGTTAAAAATGATAATTATCTTGAAAATTCTCCTTATACCCTTAGGAATTTAGTTAAAATGATTGAGCATTCTTGAGTAAATTAGAACTGGTTTGTACCCATAACCTGGAATAGACTGAATGCAATGAAAAGCCAATACACAGAATACTTTGATCACGATCAGTTAAAACCTTTTTTCCACATATTGACTTCTTCTATGATTTGACCCTTGTAAAGAGGAGTTGAGTCAGTGTTAATACCTGAACATTCTCTCTCAAACACACACAGTCGCACTAAAAACTAGCTATTTCTTTTGCCTATGAGATTCTGAGCACTTTGTCACTGAACTTGGTTAGATAAAATGAAAATCTTTTATATCAAGCCATCAGTATGACAGATACTCTAAGGCACAAACTGCCATTACATTTAAGGAGGGTAATTCGATATATTAATTTATACCCTCAGGGCTCAGATCTGGCTTGTAGGAAGCCCTAATTAAAACTAGCCATTGGAGAAAGGAGACTCTAAGTAGAGATAAAAATGAACTCCAAGGTACTTGAAAATATGATACAAGCATAAAAGAAAACCCAAAAAATACCATGGAGGCTGAAAAATTAGTCTTTTCTTTTTTTTTACTACTTTTTACAATGAACTATTATAAAAATTCAATGATAAGAGAACAGAATAGAGACCAATGCATATTCTTAATATAAAGACCACAGCTCAGAATTGTGTCTCTATAGCATTTGCATTTCCACACACTGAACAGATAATTCTAGGCTATAGTTAAATGGCTCCAAATACAGGCTAATAAGCCATACAAAATATGTTACAAAAGTTAAACATTAACTGAACAGACACATGGCCTCTAAAGAAAATTGTGTCTTTCAGAAAATGTATATATATTTTAATAACATAGAAGAATTATTTAAGGGTAAAGAAATGTTAAGCATGTCCCAAATACTACTAAAGAAAAAGGTTATCATGAAACCCTCAGATATTGATCAAATATCCAAACCAATTGGCTATTTGTTGACTACAATGGTATTTATGCAAACTGGAATCATATTGTTTTAAATTAAAGTAAAATTTAAAAATGTTTTTTCAACTTTGATTTTAATGTAGTATTCTACTAAGCATATGGTAAGAAAAATTATTATTCAATAAAAATGGATAGTAACTCATACCTTAAATTCCTCCAAGATTTTGTAAATTTTCCCATGATATTCACAAAAGTTTTTCACTTCTTTGCACTCAGGACAGCATCCATTGTGTTCCACTTTAGTACATTTTGGGTGAATTTTAGGGCATTCTGGCTGGTCACAAACAGGTCCATCCAAAGCACAGACACATGGACAGTTGGAATGCCCAGGGAAAAATCGTTCTCCCAACTTGTAAACAAAGCCGCTGTCATCCACACATCCTTTGCCTCGATAGTCATCAAAGATCAGATTGTCATTACTAGAGGTCTGGTCACCTTCATCAGCAGGATAGTCTTCATGACTGATGGCAGCAGGGGTGACCAATCCAGGGATGACCAACAGAAGTATGCAAACTTCATGAATATGAAGAGCCATCCCCCTCCGCAAAGGCTTCTGGATGTGCTCCTAATATTAAATATATTCAACTCCTTCCATGGGAATAAAAGAGGGGTAGGCTGAAAATAAATATTTAAAAATAGTAATTTGAGAGAATATAGATTCATTTAAGCCTACACTCTAAACGTGTTCATTTGGGATCTCTTCAGAAGATAAACTTCAAATAGACTAAGTTCATGCACTATCTACACTTTATTATAAAGTTTGGAGACTTGATCCTTGCCAATATATACATTAAAATATGTATTTTATGGAGTTATTCCGCCTAGAAATCTTCAGCTTGAATTTACCTTATGAATTTAAAGGTCTGGTCTAAATTGCAAAAATTGATTTTGCTGAGCCTTGAAAGGTTATTTTACAATTAGTTACTTATAAGTAACTAAAAAATAATTGCATTCACATTATCTACTATTTTTTAAATTGTACTGGTCAGTGATAGAATGTATATATGTTACAATTAATTGTATGAAAATTTGAGAGATGAGTGAGAAAAATTCTACTTCTAAAAAGGAAGAAACTGACATTTTAATATAAATTATAATTGGGATGGAGATAGTACAAAGGCCTTTCTACTTCATTATGCCCATAACTGGAAAACAAAAATGGTCTCAATATAGGCAACTTTTTCCAGTCAATATAAATCTGGATTTTTAAAACATAGCTAAGAGGAAAAGTAGCACAACTATTCTATAGTGAACAAAATAAAATTTAAAATAATAAAGACTACAAGAGAACTCCCTGTATTAAAAAGAATTTGTTAAAAATAAATTTAGTTTTACTATTGTCCACACTTTTATTTTACTCAGGAAGTAAGCTCCTAGTGGACAGGAAAAGTAAGCTCCTAGTGGGCAGGAAAGATGTATCTGTGATTTTTTTTTTTATGGCAACTTGAATCTAGTATTCATGTAATACTATTTGAATTAACTACTTCAATATATAATAAATACTATTCACATAGTCTTTAACACATCACTCTCTTTTGACATGCCAAAGATATTTGCATGGTGTACAAAAACGCCAGTGTAAAACTATTTATTGAAGTTTCCTAAAATAGAAATGAGGTATTATCATCACAGAAAATATGCCTTATTAGTTTGGTGGCATTGACCCTTGTAAACTTAATATTAGTGCTTGTGTGGAGTGTTGCCAGTAGACTAATTTAAATGTTTAGAGTGAATATCATACAGAAACTCTGGACAAACTGTGACTTTAGGGAATAATAGCTAAGAAAAAATGTTGTCGAATAGTTTATTTTTCTATTTAAATGCTTTTGGCTTTATGCCAATATCACTAAGACTGTAAATAGGACATATGCAGATCATTTATAAATAGTTTATTTATAAATATTGGTTTATTTTCAGGTTATAATAAGAGCAATGATAAACCATCTCTTTTCAGTCTAACATATTAATGATAATTTAAAATAAGGTAAAGATGGCATTAGGAAACTTCATAAACTATAATATTTGCATTTTAAGTTAGATATGCAAATTCTAGTAATAGTAAAATGGAAGGTAGTATATCCATATCCTCCCTCCAAGAGAAACTGCTCTCTGATATTAGAATTCCTGTTGGTAATGTAATAATAAAGGAGATGAATTTCTTTTAAAATATGTCAAAAATAATGAGTCATGACAGAACAAAACAAATGCAAGCCTATAATTCTACTTGAGTAGCTGGAAGCTCCCTTTGACAAAGCACTTTTTTTCCTTCTGAAATTACTACAGAGGCCACAAACATAACAGAAGCTTCGGAAAAAGCCTACATATATTTTACTAATTAAGGCATGCATTTTATACAGCTCTCAGACATGTAGAAAGTTTATTTTGGAAGAAAAAGGAGCTATTGTGATTCCTTATAGTAGTCCAGTAGTATATGTCAATACATGCAAGATAAGCTGTATAAAATACCCATATCATTCTGCTTCAAAAAGACATAGACAGAAATGATCTCTTTGCAAGCTACAGGTAGGCATTAATGTCTCAGGTTATGGTTAAAGGTAAAAAAGGGGTGTAATATTCACTTTATATAAACATTAAACATGCTTTTATTATGAAATACATTTTAAAATCTGCATGGAGAAAACGTTTTCTTTTTAAAATAACAAAGTTCTCAGGCTATTTGAAAAAATTTTTTCTCTTTATAATTGAGCTGCTCTAGTTCAGTTTAAGATACTATTTATTTAAGAAAAGAAATGTTAGAGAAATTCAATAAAATGTTTATCCAAAGATTTTTGGTAAGTAAGTAAACATGGCAAAACGGAAGATCACTTCTCAGCTAAACTTTCCCCCCCTCCCCATATTGCTACATATTATTTAAAATGACTGCATTTATTATTTTTTTTTGTAAAAACAAACATAACTCATGTCATAAGATACACTTACCTAATCACTCTGGAGGTAAATGGTGGTGATGGGGGTCATAGACCAATATGAACTAAAATATCAGGTATGTTTTAAGAAAGCAGTTCCTCTTTAATTATCCAAAGAATACATTTTCAGGCTTGTATTAAAGGCAATCCATTCTCTCTACCTCCCATTTCAAACCACAGTCAAGAAGCAGTCTCCCGCCCTTCCAGAGAGAAATACAGCAGACACACATAAGAAATATGCTTTGGACCTGTCTTCAGAATTCAAAGCAAGAAGGAAAGCTGGTCCTGTAGAAATCCAGACCCCAGTAGCAGAATCATGTTGAACTTATTTTTAGCATTTTCCCAGATCCTTCTATGAAATTTCCCGGCTGATTACACCTCCTCCACACATGAGTTCAATTACACAGTGTTTGCTACGGCAGTAGAGGTGATTTGGCTAGGCTCTGTGGATCACAAACAGCAACAGCATGCTGTAGCTTAAAGCCCACTCCGCTGGCAATAATATCAGCATCATCCACAATATGTTGGTTGAATCCCCTCTTACACACCAGAAAATACTAACTGTAGACGCGAAGGAAAGGAGCAACTTTAGCTGGGTTTCTGCAGCACTGAAAGCAGTTTGCGGACTGCTGATTTGGAGCTCATTCTGCCGGCAGCCGGGAATTCCTCAGCACCACGGACAGCGCCAACTGGCTTCTGAGCCCATCTCGGTCGAAATCCCGAGCTGCTTCTTTAGACTAGGCTAGTGTTCTCTAAGCAATCGCACTTTATACCCCTGCTGCATACGTTAGGAGGGGGAAAGGCTTTTTACGTGCGAGATACTTATTTGCATTAAAATTACAATCAAAAGTAAAAAAAAAAACAAAACCCAAAACATTGTAATTATATTTAATGCATTATTGGATGGGCTATGGAGATGAAAGTTGTGGAAGAGCCTTGCATTTAGATTTAAGCCATCTGCAGTCTCTGATTATTATTAATAGATAAAGCACAATTACTGTCAAAGAATCTGTGAAGATGTACGCTCCCGATTCTACTTGATGCTTTGGTTGAAGACACAATTTCCTTGGGTTACATGGTTAAACTTCAGGTCTTCCTGCAGCATGAATTTGATTTTTTAAAAAAGTAGCCTGATTCTATTGCAGTTTGTTCTCTAACATTCAAAATCAATCTCCTGTAATTCATCTAGTCTGTCATTAGGCGTCATTGTAAAGCTGTTTCTCCAAACTCCTAGCAAAGATGCTCTGTCTCTAAAATCTTATCAAAATGAGAAAGAAAAAAATCCAGACACAAATAAATGAGCAGAAAGTTTTTATTTTTATTGGTACCAGTATGAACACTAAAATATAAATCTAAAGCATGTTTTAAAGTAAACTGTAAATATTACCTGCTGGCATATTTAACCAGATTTTTACTGGTTTGGGACATATGAGACATGTTCAAGCCTTAAAGGGAATGCCCTCTGCAGTAGGATATGATGACCATCAAGACCACATTCGAACAGTGCCATCTGAGCCTCCAGAAAACAGACTCTCTCCATCATGAGAAAATACAACTGTGTGAGCCTCATTCTCATGGCCCACCAATTTGTGAATCTGCCCTGATTTAAGATCCAGCAAATGAATAACTCCATTGCCACTTGCCTGAGCTAATACTCGACCTGAGAGAAAGAGAGGGAGGGAGAGAGAGAGAGATCAAAGTTTTATTTCCAGTGGTCACAGTTTATAAGCAGTGGAATATACAGTTTTGTTACAATTTTAATTCAACAGATTCATTTTATGTTAGATGTCAGTCATTGAATATAAACTAACTCCTGTTAGTATAGGAAATCATTTCAGTCAAAATTAAGCCATGCCAATGATTAGATTATAGAAATTTAAAATAAGAAACTAAAATCTAATGCTCTGACTAGTTTATATGCCCTGCTAGTCTCCTTATATTTGAGATTAATAAATAATTTTAAGAATATGAGATTGAAAGTACTAAGCTCTATGGCTTTCTTTTCCAAGTGAATTATTTGTTAAAATTGTTAAAAGCATAGGCTTAAAATGTATCCATGGCAAAGATCTATACACATATAGACACATATAGATAAGAGTATATATATAATTTATATTTTAAAATTGGTGTTACATTAAACTTTTTAAAATAATTATACTAAATCATTACTTAAAACAATAATACACTTTTTTAAAAATTTTGACACTCATTAACTCAATAAATTCTTTGGAGTTGAAGTAAAAATACAACTTCCATTTCAAAGATGATTTATGGTTTTTTACTCTAATTTAAAATTCAAAATTCTGTTAAATTTTTGTTAGACTTGAGAACTGAATGCAGCACAGAGTATTCTTATAATTTTTATAGCACATATTTTTGAGTGAATAACTTCCTTAAAGGAAAACTATATTAGCAATCCAATTCCAACTAATACTTTTTTTTAACAGTCCAGTAACAAACAGGGAATTTAGAGGTAAATAAAAGCAACAGAATATGTTTACACAAGTACAGTATGTGGGGTAAATAAGTACATTAGTACTATTCATGGGATTATGTAATCAAACTTAGAGGGCATATAGCATCATTTCAATAACAACATTCAAAATTAATCAAACTCTTTCAAACATGCTAGATACTCAATTTAATACCTGACACAAATTACTCCATATAATCCTTACAATAATCTAATGATAAAAAATAATATTAACTCCATTGTATAGGTGAATAAAGAGAGATTTGGAAAGCTAAGAAACTTGATTAAGATGATACCCTACGTATGGATGGAGCTAGCATTTAATAATTATAGGCACCTTGAATATAAAACCTGGGCTTTTAATCATTGTTTTCCACATCCAGCATAGCATTGTTATCAGTGATGCCTTCTTGACAAATTTTAAGTTGGTGATATGTTATGAAAATAGAATTTGTTTGTTTCATAATGAAAATGATATCACCATAAAAGTCAGAGTGAAATATTTAATCACAAATTGTACTCAAAATTGTCATGATTATCTCTAAAACAGAGAAAGTTATAAAAGTAAAGTTAACCATGATAAATATGGCCTATTTGCAAACCTTTATAACTACTGGGCTTCTTCATCTAGAACAAAACCTGACACAGCAAAGATCTTTAGGATGGATTAGAGTGTCCAAAGCAGCAGATGTGAATATTTATTATAAACCCCTTTTTACTAAGTCTTTGCTGACAGAGGCATTACCTATGGATTTCACTTTCAGCCTCACTCTATAGGCAATTGCTGTTAGTGACTTTCCTAAGAATCGAACAAATAACTTTTCTCTTGTAGTCTTCATATAACAGCTAGAAAGATGGTGAATATTATTTACTATTTTTGAAATTAAACAGAATCAAAACTCATAAAGAAAAAGGAAAGAATTAGCTTTAAATCATTATCTTTTGTTGATGTCAAATCTGTAAAAATTATACTTAGAAATACTTATGAAAGTCTTTGGTAATTTCTGAGTTTATTCAATAAAATAGAGAAAATTATAACATTGGAACTTAATGATAGGATTATATAATTCAGCAGCACTATGTCTCAGGTATTTTTTAAAAAATTGTCTTTGCTAGAACAGATTTGAGTCAGCAAGTTTGCACTGAGTTTTTTCAGATTTAGTTGAACTAAGGGGTACAAATTTATAATCATGTTCAATTTTAAAGTATATTGGAATAAGGTTAAGATGGCAGTGTAAGAAAACTCTGAACTTACCTCCTCCCATGGACACATGAAATATACATCTACATATAGAACAATTCATCCTGAAGAACTTAGGGCTGATTGAACGGCTTTTGCTCAACAAAAGATAGAGGGATCACATAGAGAAGTGTAGGAGAGGCTGTGACATTGTAATCATGGGGACCCCACATGCAACTGGCAGTAGGGAGAAATTTCATGGAGGGGCCCTTGGCAAATTCACCTGCTCTGGGGCATAGAAACAAACAGAAATTTAAAGGGCTCCTAGACTGTATATGAAAATTCCATTCACTGACCCAAGGCACCTGCCAAATGGATAAATAACTGTAAGAACTCCTGGGATGTGTGGAAACTCTCTGGGATCAGAGGTACTGGAGAGCACCATTGTTACATTCCTCCTTCACCAGACAGTGAAGGTAGGAGCTTGGTCCAAGAACTCTAGCTACATGCAAGGTCTCAACAGCATGCTTTGACCACCTCAGGCAATGCCTGATGCAATCCCAGCCAAATGATCCACCAACTCACCCCAGGTGCCTCACACACCCACTTCAGCTCCAGTTGGCCTGCCAAAACCACCCAGCACACACAGTTTACCCAGAGGCTGTATCTATACAAGGCCACTGCATTTTAAGATCAGAAGAGGTAGCTGTTTATTCTAATACAAATAAATAAAGAAAATAAAACAAAATGAGAAGGGAATATGTTCCTAAAGAAAGAACAAGAAAAAAAAAAAAAAAACAGAATAAAAACCCCTAATAAAATGAAGATAAGTAATTTTCTTGATAAAGAATTCAAAATGATGGTCTTAAGGCTGCTCACCAAACTTGGGGAGAACAGAGAAACTCAGTGTGAACATCAACAAAGAGAAAATATAATAAAGAACCAATCAGAGATGAAGAATACAATAACTGAAAGAGGGGTAAAAATCACTAGAGGGAATCAATAGCAGATTAGATATTACAGAAGAATGAATTAGTGACCTGGAAGATTGAATAGTAGAAATCACCCAATCAGAACAGCAAAAAAAAATTTTTTTAATGAGGATAGTATAAGGTACCTCTGAGATAATATCAAACACATGAACATTCATACTTCCAGAAGAGGGTGGAAGAAAACTTATTTGAATAATTTATGGTTGAAAACTAAACTTTTCTAAACTGAGGAAGAAAGCAAATATTCAGGTTTAGAAAGCACAGTGAGTTCCAAACAAGAAGAACTCAAAGAGAAACACTCCAAGACATATTGCAAGTAAAATGGCAAAAGTTAAAGAAAAAATCTTGAAGGCAGCAAGAGGAAAATAACTAGACATATGCAAGGGAAATCATCTAAGAGTATCAGCTGATTTTATACCGGAAACTTTGCAAGCCAGAAGGGTGTGGCAGGATATATTTAAAGTGCTAAAAGAAACCTATAATCTGGAATATTCTACCTGGCAAAATTATTATTTAGAATTGAAGGTGAGAGAAAGAGTTTTTCAGAAAAGCAAAAACTAAAGTTCATCACTACTAAAACTACTTTATGAGACATGTTAAATGATTTTCTTTAAGTGGGAATAAAAGAGCCATAACCATAAATTTAATATATATATATATATGAATAAAAATCTCACAAGTAAAACCAAATATGTAGTAAAGGCAGTGGATCAGACATGTAAAAAGCTAATATAAAGGTTAAAAGACAAACACAATAAATAAATATGGGGTACACAAGACAAAAAGATTTAAAACTATGTCAAAAACAAAGTTTGGAAGAGAGAGGAAAAATGTAGCATTTTCAGAATGTATTCAAACTAAAATGTTTAAAATAGACTGCTATCTATCTGTCTGTCTGTCTGTCTATCTATCTATCTATCTATCTATCTATCTATCTATCTATCTATCTATCTTTCTATCTAGTTGATATATATGGACCTTATGGTAACCATAAACCAAAAATCTATAAAAGATACACAATAAATAAAGGAGAAGAAACTCAAACATGACACTAAAAACCCCCAGCATACCACTAAGGGAAGAAGCCAAGAGAATAAGAAACAGAGAAAATTTACAAAACCAACAAGAAAAATTAATACAATTTCAATAAATACTTACCTAAGAATAACTACTTAAATGTAAATAGATTAACAATCTATTCAAAAGACATAGGGCAAATGAATGAATTTAAAAAAATCTATATGCTGCTTACAAGAGACTCTTCAGATCAAAAGACACACAGAGACTGAAAATGAAGAAATGGAAAACATATTCCATACAAATAGAAACAAAAAGAAACCTGGGTAGAAATACTCATATCAAACAAAATAGATTTTAAAACAAAGACTGTAAAAAGAGACAAATAAGGTCAATAAATAATGATAAAGGGGTCAATCCAAGAAACAAAATATATCTGTAAATATTTATGCACCCAATATAGAAGCACCTAAGTATATTAAGCAGATATTAAGAGACATAGAGACCTTGAGAGTTTGAGAGTTAATTAATAACAGTAAGGAACGTTAATACCCCATTTACATCAATGGATAAATTATCAAGATAGAAAATCAAAGAGGAAACATTGGCCTTAAACAACAGACTAGATCAGATAAATTCAATAGATATTTACAGAACATTTCTCCCCCCAACTGCAGAATACACATTTTTTTTTTAAGTGCACATGGAATACTCTCCAGGACAGATCCATACATGAGGCTACAAAACAAGTCTCAATAAATTTTAAAAAATTGAATTCATATCAGGTATCTTTTTCAACCATAACAGTATAAAAGTCGAAATTGATTACAAGAAACTGGAGAAAACACAAACACGTGGATACATAAAAACATGCTACTAAATAACCAATGAGTCATAGAAGAAATTAAAGAGGAAATTTAAAAAATATCTTGAGACAAATGAAAATGGAAACACAACTCTCCAAAAACAATGGGATGTAGCAAAATCAGTTATTGGAGAGAAACTTATAGCAATACAGGCCTGCCTCAAAAAACAAGAAAAAAATTCAAATAAACTATCTAACTGTACATATAAGGGAGCTTGAAAAAGAACAAACAAAACACAAAGTTAGTAGAAAGAAGGAAGGAAAAAAAATAGGAAAAATCAATGGAACAAAGAGCTGGTTCTTTGGCAAAAATAAACAAAATTGATAAACCTTTAGCCAGACCCAAGAAAAAAGGCCCAAGTAAATAAAATCAGAAATGAAAGAGAAGTGACAACTGACACCACAGAAATATAAAGGATCATATGACAACCAACTGGACAACTTAGAAGAAATAGATTCATTTCTAGAAACATACAGGCTTCCGAGAATGAACCAGGAAGAAACAAAATCTGAACATATTGATTATTAGTAATAACACTGAATCAGTAATCAAAAAAAAAAAAATCTCCAACAAAAACCCAAGAGCAGACAGATTTACAGGTGAATTCTACCAAACATTTAAAGAAGAATTAATACTTGTACTTCTCAAAGTATTCCAAAAAAATTCAAGGTAACCTTCCAAACTCATTCTTTGATGCCAGAATTACCTTGATACAACAACCAAACAAAAACTTTACAACAAAAAAAATTATAGTTCGATATTCCTGATGAACATAGATGTAAAAATTTTCAACAAGATATTAGCAAACCAAATTCAAGAATATATTAAAAGGATCGTATGTCATGATCAAATGGGATTTATTCTACTGACAAAAGGATGGTTCAACATTCTCAAATCAATTAACATGATACACCACATAACGAAATCAAGGATAAAAATCATGATCATCTCAAGAGATGCAGAAAAAGCATTTGACAATATTCAACATCCATATATGACAAAAACTCTCAACAAAGTGGATATAGAGGAAACAGACCTCAGCATAATAAAGCCTATACATGACAAACTCACAGCTAACACCATACTCAATGGTGAAAAGTGGAAAGCGTTCCTCTGTGATCGGGAATAAAACAAAGGTGCCCACTCTCGCCATTCCCACCACTCCTATCCAACATAGTATTGTAAGTCAGTCCTGGCCACAACAATCAGAGAAGACAAATACATAAAAAGCATCAAAATTGTAAAGAAAGAAGTAAAACTGACATAATACTAGATATAGAAAATCCTAAAGACTCCACTAAAAAACTACTAGAATAAATTAATTCTGCATATTGCAGGTAACAAAATTAATATTCAGAAATCTGTTGTGTTTCTATACACTAATAAGAAACTATCAGAAAAAGAAATTTAAAAAGCAATTATATATATAATGGCTTCAAATAGAATAGAATACCTGGAAATAAATTTAACCAAGGAGGTAAAAGTCCTGAACTCTGAAAACTATGCAACATTGATTAAAGAGATTAAAGAAGACACAAATCAATACAAGGATATATTGTGCTCATAGATTGGAAGGATTGATGTTGTTCAAATTTCCATACTACCTAAAGCAATCTACAGATTTAATGCAATCCCTGTCAAAATACTAATGGCATTTTTCACAAAACTTGAATAATCCTAAAATTTATATTAAACTGCAAAAGATCCGATTGCCAAAGCAATCTTGAGAAAGAACAAAATTGAAGGCATCATGCTTCCCGATTTCAAACTGTACTACAAAGCTATAGTACTGGCACAAAAACAGATACATAAGAGTCAATGAAAGAGAATACAGAGCCCAGAAATAAACTCTTATTTATATGGTCAATTAATCTATGACAAGAGTTGAGGACATACAATGGGGAGATATTGTCTTCAATAAATGGTACTGGGGAAAAAGGGTATATACATACAAATAAAAATTAATCTGGACTACTTTCTTACACCATAAACAAAAATAAACTCTAAATTGATCGAATAGGTGGTAAACTCTTTGACATTGATCTCAGCAATATTTGTTTGGATATTTCTTTTCGTGAAAGGGCGACAAAAGCAAAAATAAATATATGCAACCATATCAAACTAAAAAGTTTTTGTACAGTGAAGCAAACCATCAACAAAACGAAAAGATAACCTACTGAATCGGAGAAGATATTTGCAAATGACATATCCAATAAGGAGTTACTATCCAAATATATAAAGAAATCAGACAACTCAACATCGAAAAAAAAATCTGATTAAAAATTGGGCAGAAGACCTGAATAGAAATTTTTCCAAAGAAGACAAACAGATGTCCAACAGACATATGAAAAGATGTCTATGTCACTAACCACGAGGACAATCAAATAAAAATCAAAATGAAATTATACTTCTTAGAATGGTTATTATCAAAAAGTCAACAAATAGTGTTGGAGAGGATATAGATGAATGGGAGCCCTCAGGTGCTGTTGGTATTGCAAATTGGTGCAGCCACTGTGGAAAACAGTATGGAGGTTCCTCAAAAAATAAAAATAGAACTACCATACAACCTAGCAGTTCTGCTTCTGAGTATTTATCCAAAGAAAATAAAAACACTAATTTGAAAAGACAGATGCACCCCTATGTTAATTGCAACATTATTTACAGTTGCCAAGATATGGAAGCAACCTAGGTGTCCATCAATATTTAATTGGATAAAAGTGTGGCATCCCCACGTGCATACACACACACAATGGAATATTATTCAGCAATAAAAATAATGTAATGTTGCCATTTGCAGCAACATAAATGTACTTACAAGATATTATCCTAAGTAAAATAACTCAGAGAAAGACAAATACCATGTGACTTTACTTATATGTGAAATGTAAAAATAAAATAAACATAAACAAAACAAAGCAGAAACATACTCATAAATACAGAGAACAAACTGATGTTTGTCAAAGGAGAGGGAGGTAGGGGAATGGATAAAAAGGTGAAGAGGAACAAAAGGTATAATTCCCAGTTACAAAATAAATAAGTCATGGGGATGTAATACATGGCACAAGGCATATAGTCACTGAAATCATAACTTTGTACAGTGAAAGATGATTATTAGACTTATTTTAGTGATCACATTATAGGTATGTAAATGTAAAATCACTGTTGTACAACTAAAATTAATATAATATTGTATATCATCTATGCTTTAATAAAAATATACTAAAAAATGAAGTATATTACATGGCATACAATATCTGACCACCTAAAAAATTTTATTAGAATTGAGATGATGCACTCTTTCTAGGTCTGAAGATTTTCAAAAGTACTTACTAGGATGCATATATTACTACATTAGTATCTAGTTGGTATGAGATATAGGAGGCACTTTCAAAAAAATCAACCTAGTGAATTTCTAGCAAGTGGGGGAATTTATAGACATGTAGATGGGTGTCTTTCTAAATATCCTGATGATTGGCAATGAAAAATAAACCATAATAAACCATAAAATTATTTGTCATCCCAATGTTAGAGTCTTAATGATAAATTTAGGTAATAAACTTAGCTACATCAAAACTTGGCCAATGAAATTAAAATGTGGTAGAAATAATTTTAAGTAGTACCATAAAAATGTATGAAAATGCAATAATGTTCATATTAAAGTAAATATATCTCTTAAAAATGCAAAATAAAAAATATATAATTTATTTTATTAAAATGTTATAAAACAAAATTTAACCCAAATTGCCTGATAACATTTATTTCTTGAATAGATTATTTAAAATATCATTTAGCATAGTATTTTAACAAGAATAAGTATACCAAATTATTAATACACACATTTCAAAAATATCACATGGACTGAAAAAGTATAATTTAAAACTAGAGTAATATAGCTTATCAACGTCGATTTAAAAATAAAAATAGCCAAATTGATTCATAAAGGTATTTTAAAATAAAATATATATATTTGAATATTGATTATGTAAAAAATTACTTGCTTCTCTTCTTTAGTTAATATTTAAGTTATTAGGATGCCCAAATATTTCACAGAACGGGAAAAAAGCAAAAGCAAGCAGTCTGAGAAGATTAATATAGTGTTTTTAATAATATAGTTTTATAATTACTATTCTTTCATATAAATAACTATGTATCAATAGGAAGTGATTATGACTATTTATTCACACATCTCTGAAAAACTTAATACTTTCATCTACCAAGACTTCAGAATATTTTCTTGCTGGTTAAATCTGTATCTTTTTTGTTGACCAGTGGGTTTTGCATAAAAATAACATGTCGCTATTTATTTTATTCTACCTGATAAATTTGTCAACTTTTTTTGGCTAAGACAATCACAAAATTTCACCTACCCTCAAAATATTGCTCTATTATTAAATGAACCAACCAATCTTCAAAAATTAGGTCTTTCAAATTTTAGTGTCAAGTAAATTTATCAATTTCTTAAGATAATATAGCTCCTTTAAAGAAGGCAATTTTTTGAAAAAAAAAAACTAATAATATCTTGAGCAAAGTAGAATCAATTAGATTTGATATAAAAACTTGAATATTTGAATGTACTTACTAATTTAATCATCATTAGCAATAGAACTCTTGAAGAAGTTCATGGAATAAATTATTTAGTCCATGAAAATCGAGTGGTAAAATTTATCTGGGTGCATATAATCACTTTGGATAAACCAATATAAAATTGAAAACTTTTAATCTCATAAAAATAAAGGGTAAAAAACTACTGGCACTTTTCAAATTAAAGAATTTTAAATTAATTTTAGATACATACATGTGTGGTTGTAATTTAGTATGATTTTGAGGGTATTTACCTAGAACAGCCCAGAGTTATCTTAAACTTTTCAAATCTTACTTGCCTCCTAACCTAGACTAATTCTTCTTATGTTTAGGAATTCTGCATGCTGCCCATTATTATTTTTACACCAATCATAAAACTTGAAATAGTCAGTGTTTAATACATGTTTGTTACATGAGGAGTGTAGTGTGATATAAATAGAACACCAAGACCTTTATTTTTTAAATAGTAAGAATATGAGCCCATTTCTTTGTCTTTTAGGTCTACAGGAAGAAGTTTATAGTAATCATCATTTACTGAGCATCTCAGAGCTCCATATGTTACCTTAGCTGTTTTGCACTCAACCCTATGAGATAGATAGCCTCCCTAAAGCTAACGAAGAATGAGACTCAGAGGTTAACCTGAGATTTGTATCAAAATCTTTTATATTCAAAAGTCTTGCTTCATTTATTAGCTCGAAAGTTTCTTTCACAAATTAAGACTCATAAATGTGACATTTGAGAGCTTCTCTACGAACGCCACTAAATTTACTAGGTAAATAGGATCTTAAATTTAATACTCGTGTTAATCTCATAATTCTTTTATACAGTGTTGATTTTACTATTTTGTGAAGCTCTAAAACATCCATGTCTTGCAGGAGTCATTTTTCATATATCTATATCCATTAATTCTTAAATACACACATTTTCATGCATATATTATACATACTAAAAATCGTACCTGATAACTAAAAAGACTCATGTTACACCCCTGCCCATCTCTCCAGCAACATTATCTCCCTAGTTTATTCATTTGTATTTTGAATGCTATATTCTCTTTCTCCCAGCCTCCAAATGGCAGTAGCATTCATTCCTCTTATTTTCTTTCTCTCCATCCTCAACCCAAGTTCTATCCATTCTTCTTTACTAATTTTCTATAATCTGCCCATTTCCAACCATTATATTCACAATATTAGTTAAAATCCTTAAATTCAGATGTTAGGGTCATTGAAATGATACCTCAAATGATCTTTTTGTTACAATGCCTTTACTTTTAAATCTACCTATGTTAATTCCTAAGGTGTTCGTTCAATTATATTACTCCCATCCTAAAAATCCATACATTTGAATAGAACAACGAAAGCAGCAACAACAACAACAAAGAGACCCTTTACAACTCTGACATTCTCAGGATTGGTTTTGTTTTAGATCCAGCCATTTCATTTTACAGACAAGATAGGTGAGATAAACCGACTTGCCCAAGGTAAGAAAACGTATTCATGGCAGTTGTAGAAGTCTGTTGAATTATATCTTTGACTTGCAAATTTTTACTCTCTCCTTCTGACATTGAATAATGGTCCTAATGTCTTCGCTTGGCTTTTACGATTTCCACACTCTACAACGAATCTGCATTTACTCATGAAATTACACTTTTAGGTAAACCCTGTGTTCATCAGATGATTTACCATCATTTCTTGAATATATTTTTCACTTCCCCAACTTTGGTTTGTTGCTTCTATTATTCTTTTGGAATATATTCTTTTAGTTGTCTCCATGGTCCGTGATCATATCTTCCTAATAAAAGTCAACCTATTTATTAAAGCCCAGTTCAAAATGACATTCTTCACCAAGTTGATATAAGGCATTAATAAATGATCTTCCTCTCTTGAATATTTTTTGCATTTTATGCATACCATTCATGTGACAACAGATACCATAAATAATAGTTAACTATGTATTTGTCCTATCTTCTTAACTCTGACATTACTTGGGAATGGAGGCTACATCTTTTGTAGTCAGTACTCAGTGGTAAAAGTAACAGTTTTGACAGCTACCTTCTCTGAGTACTTGTTATTTGCCAAGCACTGTTCTAAGCCCTTCATACACATTATCTCATTTTATCCTTACAACAACCATATCGCTTTGGTATATACCTGAGCTATCCATTATAGCAGCCATGACTCACACCTGGCTGTTGGAATGCATCTACTACAAACTGAAATGTGCTATAATTGCAAAATGCTCACCAGATTTCAAAGATTTATTGTGAAAAAATATTTCATTAATAATTTTTACATTGATTACATACTGTGATGATAGTATTTTGGATATATTCTATTAAATAATATATATTTTAAAAATTAATTTGCCTGTTTTTAAAAAAATGTGGCTACTAAACATTTAAAATTATGTATGTGGTTCACATTATATTTCTATTGGAAAGTGCTAGCACATACCTCACTTTGTAGAGGAGGAAAATGAGGCTTAGAGAGATAAAAGCAACTTCTCCAAGGCCAGCTTATAAGTAGTGGAATCTGGATTTGAGGCCTGTATGGCTCCAAACTCATGCTCTTATCCTCTGCGTCATGCCCTAATATCTCCGGATGAATTTTTATTGATTGGCTCAATGTCATTTCTCCCACTGTGATTAAGCTGCCCTCACTAAAATACAACATGAGTCAGAGTAAACATCTCTTGGGTGTGCAGCTCCAGTTTCCAGCTGAATCTCTGCTTGTTCCTAGGAATACTTTAAAATTAATTTCTATTTAAGTATAAGAAATATTTCAAAAATTTCATTTCTGTGGTTACCCTAATAGCATTTATTGACTCTGAGAATCTTGCTGTGCAATTAGCTTTCTGGGAATAAGTAAAGGACTTACAAAAGCAGCTTTTATTATTTTAGAGTTCAGAGTCCACCCATGCACCCAGGATTCAACAGTGCCTTAGTGAGCAGAAAAGATACCTGTCCATCTTTAGGTAAGTGTTTTATATTGAGATATTAAACAAATTTATCATTTTATTTTTGCTTTGGGGAAACACACCAAAATACATCATCCTTTCAATGCTATGCTTTCAACATTGACTAATATCTCCTCAGACTCAAACAGTAATTTTGAATACAGTGAACATATTTATCCAATTTCTTTACACTAATTGTTCATGAAAAAAGAAACAGTTCTCATTTTGTTGAAAGATTTCAAATTAATTTGTTTCGCATTAGGTATTCCTTCAGAATTTAAAAAAAAAAATTAAATTGTTAGATTGATAAAGTAAAAATAATTATCTAAGGTAGAGATATGGAGACCTCGATTGTCAATATAACAATTCATATCCTATGAAGTTCTAAATAAAAATCATGAGATGAATGAAACTTAATAAACTGGTGTTCAAGTTTTAAGAAGATACTGATTCAGCAATACTTTCCACGGTAGTGTATTCACTGGACAAAATAATGCCATTTTGTAATGGAACATTAAGAGAAGGAAAACAGGTAGTTTTTCTAAATCATGTTGATAAGAATCTTTAATTTTTTGTTGTTGTTGTTATTGGAGGAATAATTCAGAATGCTAATAAATGTATCAAGAGTTAGAAGTTGAGCTTCCTTGGAAAACTTCTTAATTAATTTAATAACATTTACTCATCATTGTTAGCCAAGGCAACTATGGATACATATATTGTTTGCATTTAAGATGAATTGAGTCCTATTTAATGAGACTCATTAAATGCTGTATCTAATGAAATTGTAAACTTATTGTTTAGAACATTAATTTAGAAGACATACTTTTCTTATTACTCTGTCTATACACTTAACATATATATTAGTAAAAAGGTCACAAAAGTAATTTACATGTTAGATCCTGTTACAAAAATCTAATTTTACAATGATATTGTGAATCAACAGTTGACTATAACTATGCAGTTTCTTCTTATTTATTCCATCAAGAATAACATCATTCTGAATTAAATGCATATGTCTACGTGAAAGGAATTCTGTTATAAGAAATAGAAGTTGACTTAACACTTTAAGCTTATTCTAAATAATGAAAATGTGAATGAAATATATCTTGAATATCTCATTAAAATAACTTCAGTAAGTTCTCATGATGCTTCACGCTTTGATTAAGTTTGGAGCAATACAAACACCTATTTTACATTGCATTTAAATTAGTCTCATATATGGATCATAGGAAATTTTTTATCACAAATATCCAAGAATAAAGTCTAGAACAATTGTGTGACATATATGAAATAACATATCAGAGAGGAAAAGAGAGGCTTTGATCAATAAGGAAATTATTTTTATACACATCAGAAGCAATTTGAAGCAATTCTCTCGATCAATATAGATAGGCAGAAATGCTTCTCGGCATTTATTACCTGTGGAGAACATTATTGATTAATTGTATTGATTTCTAGAATGCATGTGGAGAGGCATCTGTTGTTTTTTTAAAAGATGCCTCAAAATGAAAAGTATCAAGAAACTATTTAAGTTTTGAGGATTTGCATTAATGGCTCAACCTGGGTCATTACTTTGAATTTTAAAAACACCATTGAAAGAGATGAGATTTGATTTAGTTTATTTTGCATCCTATTTCTGATCAATACACTTCAGAAAAAGAAATATATTACTTAGGAATTTAACTTGCTTAAGTGTTAGTAACAATTTATAAACTTTTCTAGTATTTTTACTATGTATATTCTTGCTAAAGAGTCTTAACTTTTCTATTGTAGGTAGTACTGCTTGAAAGAATATTAATTTGTGTCGAAGTAGAAAGATAGGTTAAAAAATAAATGGATTTTAAATGTCTCTGGGTAGAAAAGAAACTCAAGTTATAAACATGACAATAGAGAGAGCTTCAATATCTTATTTTAGGACTGGAGCCAAGCAGGTATGTTTACCTTACTTAGAATAAATAATATGTTTAATGGATACAACAGAGGTTGAAGATAAAATCTACCATTACTTCAAGTTTATATTAAATGTTATTTACTAAGCCTGTGAGTTTAGTTCCACAGAGTATGTTTTGTATATTTGCCTTAAATAATTTAAAACAAATACAGTATTTATTTTTATCTTTCATATGAAATCCACTCTTGTTTAGGAAGGCAGATCTTTGATACTCCAGAAATTCCTAAACATTAGTAGGTGAATAAATCCAAAAAGTAAAGTCTTTCCTTGCTAGGAACATAACGTTTGGTTTTACCATACTCGGGTTTCAAAATATTTTCCTCCTATTAGGAGGGCACGAATGAGTATCTTCTTGAACAGGTGCTTTCCTGCATGAGCTGTCCTCTGAATATTAAAGAAACCCCTTGTGAGATGCACCTAAAGTCCTAAAAATGTTCTAATTATTGAATCTATTTAGAAAATCAACAGCCACCTGCTTTCATTAAGAAATCCTTGTAGACGTGTTTCCTAACATGGTCTTCACCTATGCAGCTGATCAGTGTTGAAATATTTATTCACGGACCCCATGCACCTGGAGCTTTTCAATTTCAGAAAAGCTTTTGCTGATGTCAAAGGAAAATCTAGTTTCAGTTCAGTTCTGGGTATCAGAGAAGCTATGGTAAAGTGTAGTTCAGAGCAAATCATAGACTGTGGTATCTTATTCCCCATTGTTCATGAGTAGGCTTATATTTTATACCAAAAATTTAATTTGAACTTTAATTTTTAAAAACTTATTAGAAATTAATAAAATCACCTTAACATTCTCATTTTTCGCTATTTAAACCATATCTTTTACTACATTTTAAGACTCAAAATTTAGTTCTAATATTTTAGGAGATTTTTCTCCCTTTCTGAATGTGGAATTTTGCCAATGGGAAGAAAAGTGTCAGCTTCTGTTAATGTCGAGGTGGTGAATTATTAATGATTGTATCCTTAGTTTTAGAACTTCATTCTTTCCTACTCCAGGGCAATTGTTCATTGGATAAAATTGGTTAAGTGAGAAACTGGCATCACTATACCATTAATAATCAAAAGGAAGCAAATATGTGATAAAAGAATTAGAGCCAAGATGATACCCACCTACCCACCTGAAGAGGAAAGAATGGCTGGAATATCAAATGTTAAAGCCCAAATGAGTTTGCAGTGGCGAAATGAATTAGTTCAGAGATAGTATAATCTGCTGATGGTTAGAAAATCATCAAATTCTCTGAAATCATAGAGAAATTAGCCTAAATTAAAAATCTTCCTTAATTCATTACATGAGGAAATATAAAAACCTAATACCTGATTGACATGTTACCTTCAAAATGATTTCAAATGGTTGATACAATATAAAACCACTAGTTTCCATATACTTAGTATCTACTTTTTCTTGAATATTTTCTATTACATTATATAGTCCTTACTAAATGTGCAAAAAACATTATTTTCATTTTATAGATGAAGATATTAAATCACAGAGAAGTTATGTAACTTCTTCAAGATCACAGACCTTGTCTATAAACCCTTCGTATTCTATAGCCTCTGGGTTGTAGGGGGTGCGGGGCAGGGCAGAGAGGAGTTATGCCAGAAAGCTAAGCTAATTCGGCTGCTACATAAAGTATTAAATAAATTTATATTAACTCATAATTCTGTGAAGGTATGTTTATGGAAGTCTAAAGTAATATTCTAGTATATTGTATTCTGATGACCAGGATTGTACCCTATAGAAAATTTAAAGCAACAAGTGATTAGTTTGTTCTTTACCGTCTCCCTCCATCACACTTTCTTACCCTCTTAATCTGACTTCCTACTTGTATCAAATGGGCTTTTGCTAAACTCTAGGAGACAATATGCGATTAAGGACACTGATGAATACTTGGGGTTAAAATAAAATGAGACACAAATGATTTAGATGTGTACATGAGGTATACAAATGTCAAAGTTAACATTTCAATTTTTTAAAAAATAGACTTTGACTTATCTGAATTGATGTAATATCAGTCAGGACATTTTCAGTTGCAAGTGAAAGAAAATCAACTCAAAGCAGTAAAGAGAAAAATATAGCTTAAGAATATATATATTTATAATCCAGAAATATAAGTAGATTAAAACCAGAAATAGTTGGGCCAAGAGGTTGAAATGATGTTTATAAGAACGCCATCTCTCATTGGCTCTCAGCTCTGCTTTCAGCAGTGTGAATTCACTCTCAGGAAGCTTCTCTTCACTTGGTAGCCATAACAGGTTCAGGTTCATGGCCTTCGAAATTCCAGGTCCAAGGGGAGAGTACCTCCATTTCCCAGGAGTTTTATATTGGGTTAAAAAATATTTTCCCTCATTGGCTAGTTTGGATCATGTGCTTATTCCTGAATCAATTACTGTGGATGGTAGCTAGAATGGTGTGATGGACCAAGCCAGGACTTCTGTCTACTACAATAATCAAGAGTACCCAAAGAGACCCAAAGGGAGACCAAGATGCTGTTATTGAAAAGGAAGAACACCTTGAATAAAAAATAAACAAATAAACCCCACTTCAGATAGTTATTCTTTATATGCAAAACCAAAGCCAATTTTCACAGTAGAGAAAAAAATAAGCCACGTTCCAAGCCACTGAAATGATGATTTATTTTCTTTTGTTTTTTCCTTTTGACAATCTGTCTAATTCCATACACTTACTTCCTAAAAGAATCCTATGGAAATAAATAAACTTCATCTGCTTTACTAGAAATTAGCATAATTATATTTTTAAACTGAAGTCAATGTTTGGGGTCTCTTGATTTACAGTGAGGCCATAAAAGGCAAAAAAAATCTCAAGAAAATCTTCGGGGAGAGTGGGGATGAAGAAGGAATTACAATTGCAAAGGAACAGAAAGAAATGAATATCTACATGACAAGCATTCGGTGTTAGAAAATGGAAAATAGTCCATAAAATCAGGTCTCCTTTGCATTAACTAGATACTATGGTTATTAATATCTGAATGGCATTTATATACCAGATTATGTCCCTCAAAAGAAACACTATTCCAGCAAGTCACATTGAATTTCCTTTGTTGGAGAATAAAATTGTTATAATCTCTAAAATTAGAAACATATCATTGCTTTTAAAAGGCTTTTAAAATAATCTCAGTATTTTCAGGAAAAAAATTAACTTAAAACAATCTTTTAAAGGGCTCTTCTATCAGGTTGATATATTTTAAGTTGCAGTAACAATCTTGTATATGTTAAAAAGAACTTGATGTGCTTCTGAAAGGAAATCTGCATACTAAACATATATATATTTGAGTTATTTTTAAAATAAAGAGCCCAGTTTCAGAAATAAAATATAAACATACATGCAACCAAATAGATAAAAGTTACTTTGTGATGTCGTTATCTTGGGGGAAAAAACTATACTATTTTTGCTATAGTCAGTGTTTAAACTTAAAATATCCTTTTAAAATTGCTTCAGAATAAAACACATAAAAATGTAGTGGAAGGAGATTGATGAAACAAAATTGACAAAATCTTAAGAGTTATTGAACCTGGGTGATGGGTAAATGGGGTTCATGATAGTTTGTTTGGAAAATGATGTTCAAAGTTTTAAAATATTAGTTAAATAATAATATCAGCATCATTACTGCATAGTCATTTGTTATATTTAGAACTGAAAATCTGTTTATTATTAAAGAGATGTACAAATTGTTCTAGAACTAGGTATATATACAATGTGTCTAAATAATTACATTAGCAGCTATAGAGTCAGTGATAACTGAAGACACTAAATATAATGTGTTCAAAAATCAGACTTGAAACCTAAGTCATTTTCAATTATAATTTAAAAAATAAAATACATGTCACTTAAGATGGTTTTATTTAGTGCTCAGATGTAGATGTTTTAAATGTCATACTCTTGCACATAATTCTGAATCAGCACTTAAAAAGTGTATTCTAAATTGTGAACCACACTATATGATTTAAAATATTTAAAGTATTTATATAAAATATTAAAATTTGTATTGTATAAGGAATAGTTATTTACCCAAAGAATTGATAATAATAAGCCATGCTGATATAAAAAATAATCACAGTTGAAATTCAAAAATGAGACTCTTAGAATCACTGTAGAGCTCCAGCTGAACTTAAGAAAAGCTTAAAGAAACAAAAAGAAAGAGTTGCCTTTGTAGAATCGGCTTGTACTATGGAAACAAATAACACTAAGATTTTCATTAAAAATTAGTATCCATTATACCCAGAAAGCAGATTGAAAACACAGAATGAATTTCCTGGCTCACTCTATGTTTTAGCCAATGGTAATGCCCGAACACACCAGATAATTGTACCACCATCTGCTTCACATTGATTATATAGTCCTGGTAGTACATTTCCTATGACTGGAGAGAGATTCCATTAAAAAAATTAAACATTATTTTACTGGATAACAATCTGCAATTTCGGCAAAAATACTTATAACAAGTATTTTATCCTTCTCCTAGACATGAAAATAATAATTCTCATCTATTACATACTTAATTGAATCAATATCTTACCTTTTATTATTCAATAGACTAGTTCAGAAGGAAAAAATAACTTTTTAAAAATCCTATTCTAGATATTCTCAAACCAAACTTTTCTACCTGGTGATAAAAATGGACAAGACAAGATAAAGCCAAATCTTGCATATTTCCCTCAGGGGCTGCTCTCCTAAGGAGCCAGACATAATTGTAGACAAACCGTATTATAACATTTAACCAAAACAGAGACAAGCAATCCACAAGCCCTCTGAGAATCATGAAAATGTCCTTAATCTAATTTTAGGAAGAGAGATTGGAAGATTGCTTCCGCATGAAATATTTGCATTTTAAATTAATTTTAATTTTTATTGAGGAAATATATAATATGGTTAAATAAATCAACAATTTCTATAGGCTTATAATGACAAATAACACTTTTCTGCCCTAAATCCTCTCATACCACAAAGGCCCATTCCCAGAAATACTTATTTTAAATTCCTCTTAGTTGCTTCTTTTCTTATCTGTCTTCATATTGAGCAATAATATGTAGTGCTGCTATTCCTTTATATCAATTTCAGACATTGTCTATAGAATTCCTTTCAAGAGAGAATACTAGGTTCTTCTGTAATTACACCCACTTCTCATCTTTCCACCCTTCTGGCTAGTTTAGGTCCCAATTCTAGGTTCAGTATTAACAAATTCAGTACTTACACTACTATGACATCTATTCATATAGTTCATCACTGTTGAGCCAGTTAGAGTGCTCTAATTATATATCCTTTGTATGGACTTAATTGCCAGACTTTAGTTTATGAGTTGTTTTTCTATATACCTGTCACTATTCACTCCAAAACTCTTCTCTAAAACTATAGAACTTCCGCCAATATTATTTTTCTCATGGTCAAATACATCAAGTTTATTTTTGGATCTTTTTTTCCTGGAGACCGTACATCCCAAACAAGAGCTTGGTTACATAAGAAAAATACATCCTCTGGGGGTTGTTGAGAAAGCATGTATATGGCGATGATATTCTGAGTGGGAGGCAAACTGACATTTTCATTGTGTGATCCTCAAATGTCAGTAAATGTAAGCATTTTCTTTGGGTCCTATTCAACTTTTACAGCAATAAATCCTGACTGGTGGCCTGTGTTCCAGGAGCTGGAGGAGGGAAGGATAGAGAATCTTGGTAGTTAAAGTTCTCATTTTGTGTTCACTTTTGTGCCTTGTGTCCTGAGTCCAGAGCCTGTTCCAATTCAACCTTCCCTTGAGGATTGTGGTTCAGAGGGCTGGCTGCTTGCTCGAGCAGAGTAGGGAAAAGGTCTCAGGGATTAAAATTTGTCTTTATATAAATGGGTCACATCCATGCCTCATTCCTTGTAGCAGGTGACACTAATTCCAGAATCATTAGAGAGCTTTTTGGTGCAAATTAAATCATTCTGAAATTTTCCTTTTTAGGCTTAGATCACTGCTTTCCCTACTTTGCTAAGTCTGTTACCAGTCCTCCATCTGTTTTCCACTGACATCTCAGGCTCACCATAAAATTCTCTCCTTTATTTGTCGTTGTGTATTTATACTCATGTCCTTTTTTGCTGTCATTGTAGTGGGGCTTTGGCATTTAATTTACTATATTTAACACATTCTTCAATATGATATTTACATTTTGGTGAATAAAATGTACTGCAAATTTTTCCATCTCTATTCTATTCAATAAATTCGGTAATCTGAGCTTTAAGTATATGCTTTTAAAAATTATATGAGATTTTATGACATATTATTTTTTAATGAAAAAGATGAAACCCCCAAATATTTTTCTTTTTTCTTACTTGACCTTCACCCTCTATAGATGTTTTCTATATATTAACCTATTTACTTCTCATGTTATCCTAATGGATAATTAGGAAAGCATCCTAATGGTTGTTATCCCAATATTAAAGAACAGGAAATTAAACCCATGCAGCTTGAGGAAATTGCCATGTGTCACAAAGAACTATTTTAAAAAACCCAAAGAGTCAAAACAATCGAGAAAGAACAAAGTTGGAGGCATTGCACTTCCTGATTTCAAACTACATTACAAAGCTCTAGTAATCAAAACAGTATGGCACTAGCACAAAACTATATATAAATCAATGGAACAGAATAGAAAACTCAGAAATAAAACCACACATACATGGTCAATTAATTTATGACAAAGGAACCAAGAATATACAATGGGGAAAGGACAATCTCTTCAGTAAATGGTGTTATGAAAACTGGACAGGCACATGTAAAAGAATGAAACTGGACCACCATCTTACCCCCCAAACAAAAGTAATTCAAAGTGAGTTAAAGACTTAATTGAAAGATCTGAAACCATAAAACTCCTAGAATTAAACATAGACAGTAAGTTCTTTGACTTCAGTCTTGGCTTTTTTTTTTTTTTTTGGAGTTGACCCCAAAAGCCAAAGCAACAAAAGCAAAAACAAACAAGTGGGTCATCATCAAACTAAAAGCTTGTGCACAGCAAAGGTAGCTATCAACAAAATGAAAAGATAACCTACAGAATGGAAGAAAATATTTGCAAATCATACATCTGGTAAAGGGTTAATAACCAAAATATATAAAGAACTCATACAATTTAACAGTAAAATAACCCAAACAATCTAATTTAAAAATGAACAAAGGATCTGAATAGACATTTCCAAAGAAGACATATAGATGGCCAGCAGGTACATGAAAAAGTGCTCACTATCACTCATCATCAGGGAAATGCAAATCAAAACCACAATAAAATATCACTTCATACTTATTAGAATGGCTATCATCAACAAGACAAGACATAACAAATTTTGATGAGGATGTGGAGAAAAGGGAACCCTTGTGCACTGTTGGTGGGAATGTAAATTAAAGTAGCCACTACGAAATACGGTTTGGAGGTACTTCAAAAAAATTAAAAATGGAACTACCATATGATCCAGAAATTTCACTTCTGGATATTTGTTCAAAGGAAATGAAAACACTAACTCAAAAACATACCTGCACCTCAATGTTTGCTGTAGCCTTATTTACAATAGCTGAGACATGGAAGCAACCTAGGTGTCCACAGACAGATGAATGGATAAAAAAAGCTGTGGCATATATACACAATGGAATATTATTCAGCCATGAAAAAAGAATGAAATCTTACCATTTGCAATAACGTGAGTGGACTTTGAGGATATTATGCTAAGTAAAATAAATCAGAGAAAGACAAATACAATATGATCTCACTTATATGTAAAAATCTTACAACAACAACAACAACAACAACAAACAGATGCAGAGAACAGATTGTAATTGCTATAAATGGGGCTTGAGGCATGGAGAAAATGGGTGTAGGTGTTCAAAAGGTACAAATTTCCAGTTATAAGATTAATAAATTCTGGGGATGTAATGTACAGTATGGTGACCATAGTTAACAACACTATATAGTATATTGGAAGGTTGCTAAAAGAATAGATTTTAAAAGTGCTCACCACATCTCAAAAAACTGTAACTATGTTAGGTGATAGATGTATACTAAAGTTTCATGGTAAACATTTTGCAATGTATACATATATCGAATCATTATGTTGTATACCTTAAACTAATATAATGTTATATGTCAATTATATCTCAATAAAATTGAGAGAAGAATAAAATTTAAATAAATAAAATAGAAATTCCTGGGTCAGGAAAAAAAATGTATTTTAGTCTGAAATCTCTACCCTTAACTATATGTTTACAGCTTGTTTAAGCTCAGGCCATAGTTTAGTGCTCTTTTATTATAATAGTTTTCTCTATATACCTTGAAAGCTCTCATGAGCCACCATGTCTAAAGCCACAGATATTTAATCAAGTGCTCTCCTCATTTGACTGATCACTACCTTAGGAATATCTTTGGGCTTTGCTCTGCACTTGCTTCAAGCCTCCTTCCTCATGGAGCATTCCTGGTCTATGCCAATGAGTTTCTTATATGGTCTTGACTTTTTTGTCAAGTCTCCTATAGATTGGCAGCTGAGTTTTGGGTCTGATCTAGCTTTCATTGCAACTCTGCTTCTGGTAATTTTCCCCTTGGCTCCACACATTGCATCCAGTTGGACGTTAGCACCATGGCCAACACTCCCCTCTAGAAAGAGAGCTGTGTTCCCTGACCACCACCTGCCTCTCCTATTTCATCGGGGAGGGAACAACAATGCTCTACCGTCATTCTAACTGGGTGGCATGGAATTTGAACTGCCCCTTCAAATTATATTTTTAGTGATATTTAATTGAACATTCAGAATATGACTGTTTTTAACCAATTTACACTCAAAGTGAATCTGAGATAAAAATGGGAGCTGGATGGTGTAGAAGAATAGTCACTTGTTTGGCTATCCAGGAAGCCAAGTTTAATTTTAGCCTTGAGAGAATGTGAAATCATTATAATTAAATAAGTATTAAAGCCCACAAGTGAAAAGGATTCTTTTTTCAAAGCTTACCCATTCATTTAGCATCAATTCACAACTGGCAGTTCCTTCTCCCAAATGCTCTATCACTGAACATGCATGCAGAGTCAGAGTGAAATACTTCTGGAGAAGTTCAAATAACTCGGAAGTAGGTTATTGCTGGAGATGTGATATAGACACTATAATTAACTTGAATATCCAGAGAAATATAAGAAATATAAAATTTATATGTGTTTTTGGAGAGAAAGATTATATTGTTTCATACATTTTATTTGTGGCACAAAATAACGAGATAGTTGATTTAGAATGATTGCAAGGTACCCTGCACATAATGCTGGCTTCAACACAAATGTTGGGTAATAACCATTTCTGAGCTGAGGCTTCAAGGTTAATTTGAAGTGCACTCCAGAAAAATAGGCAGTCATTTCAGATCACTTCAAAATTCTACATAAGTTCTGCTTCTAACCAGACTAATGCCCTGACTGAAAAATGTCAATGATATGATGGTCTGAGGTATCTTGAAAAACAGATGAGAAAATATGACTGGCAGTTTAGTCTTCTGCCTGTGCAAAGAACTGAAAGGTAGTTTTGTGAAATTTAGGGAAAAAAAACTGATTAAAAAATGGGCTTTGGAATTTCTAGTAGAAAATGAAAGCAAGAATTGTTCTCTTAACAAAAGTGTGTTATTGTCAACAGTGGCATCTCTATTAAGCTTGTTCTTTTACCTAAACACTCCTATTACTGTCATCTTTCAGGTTTGTCATTCCCACTGCCCCGACAGTACAAACATTCCACTGTAAAATCTGTCAAAGAGGCCAGTTGATTTCCTACATCTTCTGACATATGCTGCACTTTAATATCAGCCTGTCAGAACACCTAAGAGAAAGGCATCTGCTTTCATACTTGGAGCTGAGGCTGGGAAACCATCACACACACTGTAATCATTAGCCTTGCACTGCTACGAAATTCTGCCTTTTAGAACCATAGAATCTCTTGCTGGGAAATGCTGTTGGTGTAAATATATCATGCAAGTTAGACTGCATATATTTTGGTGGAACTAGTTATTTTGAAAAACACTTTTTTTTCTGGTGTGAATCTCATTTCATTTCTTTTTATGATAAGTTGTTTTAAAATGTTTATTGGATTTTCCTCTGCCACAATCAATGCTACCTGTATAGAAGTCAAGAGAAATATTTTTGGCTTGACTTGTCTTGATTATATTCTATTCTTGTCGGTTATATATGCCTCTGCATTCATCTTAAATTTGTCTTATCTAAGGAGGAATGTTCCTCTTGGTTTCAAATGGTGACTGATTTAAGTAATTTCATGGTGATTTACTGGAAAGTCTTTTATTTACTAAAGATGGTTTTTCTGGCACCCCATTGGTAGGTCATTGAGCTTTTATGTTCTCTCTTCTTATCTGGTTCTTTTGTGACATGTTTTTATGGGATGCCTGGGGAGCAGTCTATTAATATAAGGGATGTTCTCATAAAAGAATGTGGCTAATTTTGTAACAAATACAACAGAACTTCTAAAACCAGTACATGTTGTATTTTCACATAGTCACCTTGGGAGGATGTAGATTTATCCCCAAAACAATTACAGAATACCTTCTTTGGAATGCCTTCAGAGTATACAGCAGCACATGCTTTTATTCTCTACTCAGTAAAGTTTATTTTAGTTTTTAAAATGAAAAAGTTACACACCATCACTGTAATAATGAAAATAAACAAAAGTGTCTAAAAGAAAAATGATGATCGCCGCCCCCCCCCACCCCAATACATACATTACAAAACACATCCCTTTCCTTAACCCCCGGGTTAACTTGTTCTTTTACCTCTAGTAATATCTCATGAGCATGGGCAGGTTTACCATTAAATAAATGAACCATAACCTTTTGGGGCCCCTCACTTGGATGAGCCCCTTCTAAGGCCTGGGGCGGAGGAAGTCTGAGCAATTTTTTAATTCATA
>NW_011888823.1:6913703-6934965 GCF_000151845.1 Pteropus vampyrus
AGGGTATTTGTAGATGACTGATAGAAGCTGGGATTGGAAAGTTAGGCAGATGCCAAAGGGAAGTAATCCTTCCCATTTCATAATCTTATACTGTGTCCTTATTTTCATTCCTCAGTGGTTCCTTTTAGAACAAAGTTTCCTTATTGGATAAAATTTGTTTTCCTTTTTTAGCCGTTTTCCCTCTATGGACTGTAATATTCTTTATAAAACAATATTCATAACTTTTTACTTTCTGAAGCATATTATGAGATGGTTCTTAACAAAGGTATATATGGTGTAAGAGCCAAATTAAAACATTAATAGAAAGCCAGGATCATGAAAAAATACCACAAATAAATGGTGACCAGAAAATTCAGCACAATGTCTTCATTATTGAACTTCAAATTTGGATCTGTGCTTCCTGGTAGCAAAGCCAAAAAAATAAGTTCATAGTTTTAATAAAGAGATAGCACTCTGAGAACAAAAATATCCTTTCTTGAGTCTTTATATAAAGAACAAGATGTTCAGATCGTGAATTCTAGAATCAGAATGCCTTGGTGGTAGTGACTTAAGCTCTCTGTGCCTCAGTTCTTCATATATCAAAATGGAGAGTGTATGTGGCTTAAATGAGATACTAGTGGGTAAGATTTCCATAGTGTTGAGTGCGAGCTGGGAACTGATCAAGTACTTTACATATGCTAAGTCATTTAATCACCATTGTAATCTCAAAGGTGAGAGCTGTTATCTTCCGTCCCAATTAACGAATGAGTCACTGAGAAGTTAAATAAGTCTCTGAAAAGCATATAATAGTGAGTGGCAGAGCCAGAATACAAACCTGGAGCCATGCTCTGAACTACGGGCTATGCTATCCATTTAACAGAGTAAAGCTGTGAGACAGTGCCTGGCACACCATGAGTGCTTTATACCTAATGAATATGAGTGTTAGGATAGAGGATGGAGACCGTTTTCAGTACTATTTGAAAGCAAACATAGTCATAGATTTTCTATGGCTGTCTCTTGTTGCCTGTTAAAAGTACAGTATTAAAATGGAATTCATGACAGTAATTCTGCAAAAGGCAAATATAATGTGTTCCAAGTATGAGGACTTTAGAATTCCAACTTGACCCAGGGATGGAATTTAGAACACAGAGAAGAGTAACTCAATTGTATGTACTTTAGTTACACTCTCCTAAATATGACTTCTTTTAGTTTGTCTCGCATTGCTGACTGAAGAAGCAGCCATATGCTTTGGAAACCAGATTAGCAGATGGCATATTTGGCGACCTATTGCATAAATTGAAGAAATGTGAAAAAGTTTTCCTGCCTGGAAAACATGTTCTGCCATTGGCGTGTATCTACCTTCCACCTGGAAAGGATGCAGGGTGTTTATCAGGAGGGGATCCAAGATGCTTATGACACTTATATACATTACAAGTGGAATAAGGAGGTGGAAAGTAGAGGGAGTGGTTGTGAAAAAAAAATTAGTTAAATCTTCCTTCTTTGTAGAAAATGTGATACCACTCTGAAACTCAGAATGGTTTTCTGAGTGAAGGTCACAGTGGAGAAACAGAGACATAATTAGAAGAATATTCAAATTAATTGTCCTATTTACCTTCCATAACCTGGTATGTCACAGGATCATCTCTAGACAAAAAAAAAAAAAAATTAGTGCTAACAAGTTATGGTATCATTTAAGAAGAAAAGGAGAATTCCATATATAAAATAAAAATTATTCGGGAGAGAATACTGTAACAAATATAGTCCAAGTGGTGTCATGCCTAGGTAAAAAGGAAGTCCTTCAAACAACTCACATATCTTTGTGTCCAAGATCAAGGGAGAATCTATTCTATTTTAATAATGCTTTTAATTTTGTTCCATTTGATATATTTATTAAAGAACAGAGACTTGGTTTTAAACAGAGACATGGTCTTAGACAGGTGAGTAACTCATCTTGAAAGTAATAATGCTATTTTAGGAGTTCTGGACCCTGTGTCCTAAATATGTATTAATCACCTGGAGAAGAAATATGTCAGTGATAACAGGCTGATGGGCAGGTTGTTTTATCTGCAGAGATTTATAAAGGGTTACCATGTGTATGGATTGTTATAACAGCCTCCCCTCTGATCTCCCAGCATGCTCTCTTACCTCTCTCTAAACAAATACTCACACAGCAGAGTGAGTTTTAAGAAATCTAAATCTGATCATGTCACTGCCTGTCCTTTGATGGCTTCCCATTTGCTTTATGGTTTACAGAATCTCCCTTCCATTTACTTTTCGTATCACTTGCCGTCCCCTATTCTCACCTTCTGGCCTTGACAAATTAGATTCTCTCTGGCTGGAATGTTCTTCTCTCCAAGGGCCTCCTTTTCCTTATTAAGTGAGCTTCCTTCAAGTTCTAGTCTAAAAGGAACTTCCTTCAAGTTCCTTTGGGGAGCCACCTTTGATCTCTCAGACTATGGTTAGGGTCCCTTTTTATGCTTCCAGAGTAACTGTATCTTTTTCCAGACCATGTGACATGTAATTTTTTGTGATAATCTTATATAATTATTTGTGATAATCTTACATAATTGCTTAAGTATTTTTGATAATCTTACATAATGCCTGTCTTCCCCACTAGATTATAAATTCACTGAAGGTTGGGAACATGTCTGTTTGGTTCACCTCTCTATTGCCAGGGACAAGCACTGTGTGTGTGTGTGAACCATTAACAAGTTTGCTGACTGAATAGAGTTGTGTCTTATGGAATAGGAGAGTGGGGTAGGAGCACTAAGGTAGAGGGTGGGCTTTGGCATGAGCAAAGGCACAGAGTTGGGGATCCCATGCAAATCTTTGGGTTTGTAACATGTGGTGCTTTCTTATGAAAGGCCTTAGCAATAGTCATGCTTGGAGAGGCAAAAGGCCAAACGAGCTGAGCTCATGGGATCCTTTCTACTGTATGGTTTCCTGTATCTGGCACATCTTTTCACCACTCAGAGGAAAAGCCTAGTCTTTTGCTGCGTATCGAACAATTATTTGGAGACATAAAGGGAAATGACGGCAGTACTCTTCATTTTAAAAAAGGCTCAGATTCAATATGGAAACTTTCAGTGAGCTTACACCAATGCCGTATGCTTGATGGATACTCAATAACTAAGCCATCGTTTCCAAGACGGAATGGTGCCATATCTAAGAATCTCTCCACCACTATTATCTTTTTAAGCACACCTTCTTCCATGAGCGCGTTTAAGTCTGAAGGCTATTATCTGCAATCACAAAATCTGCTACACAGAGCAGCACCTGTCATGAGTTATAAAGGTATTTATTACACTAATGTTGAATCAATGGATAGGGAACCACAAAAGTCTAAGGTTAGTCCTGAAAAGTGTAGGTTCTATTTTGCAACAAATATGTTGTGGTTTAGAGATACTGAGCATTTCTTCACAGTGAAGCTATGTTAACAAAAAGCCATTTTGTGGGGATGGATTATGCTTCTTCGCATATTTGTAATAGAATTTAGTTCCTATTCAAACATGAAGCAGGTTAGAACCATTTCCTATTAATCAGATTTCTTTGAGGATTTGATCTTTCTGCTCATTGGCATCATTTATGTGGGTGAGCCATAAATATTTTAATTATTTTCTATTCACCACATGACATTGACTCTGGCGACAGGAGGGATATTCGATGATTCTGTTGTTGCGAAAAAGCTGGCTAACAAATCACCGTGATATTTACTTTTCTTTTTCCAAATCTACAGGGAAATAAATTTATGGATCACTTAACCTTTTGCCCAAGGAACAAATCCAAGTCAGTTCTGAATTAATATTGTTCTGAGGATACAAAGGGAGGTCTGGTTTTCAAAGCAAGGCTGAGGATTAAGGCAACAATCCAGATAATAGAGGCAGAACTGCTTGTCCTCACCTAAATTAAATAATTGCTCCGGCCCTTAGAATATCTGCATAGACATCTAATAGAGTGTTTTTTGTTTGCTTTGCTTTGCTTTGTGTAGCTGTATGAAGTAACAAATTGCCTACTGCTTTGAATCAGAATTTCCTAAGGCCTGAAAATCTATAGTCACCTATGTCCCATTAGAGATGGAGCAGATGCTAATGCTCCCGCTCACCTGGAGCCCCCTGGCGTGGCTTCACCCATAGAATCTGGCTACACTCAACACCAGAATATGTAGAGCATGCATTAATAATTTTGTAGATGGTTATGATTTCTACATTACATTACAAAGTTTGCCGAATATGCTGTAAATGTGATGTCCCAGCTCCCTATTCAAATAATGAAATCTCCTGGGCATTCCGAAAATATTTTACTCAAAATGAAAGATGCTGGCAGAAAAGAGGCAACCATCGTGGGAATTATGCCTCCCCATCTTTCACACTCTATATGGGAAGAACTTGCCCACAGGAAAAGGGATCTTTTCTCTTTCATACTTGGAATAACTTTCTCAAAAGAAAAGCTCCTCTTGATTTTACTAAGTTACCAAAAATCTGGTTTCATGCAGGAACTATTGGAAATCCAGCTTTGGTATGCCTTTTCTTAATAGCAACTGGGATGTAAAATTATTTAGAAATGTCATATGCCTTGTACTTATATTCCTTCGAACTATTCTTTGAACACCCTCTAAATATTCTCTAAAACACATGATAATCAATACTTTGAAAAGTATTGCTGCTTAGAATTGTTGTCACAAGTATGGCAATTTTCTTGAAAAAAAAAAAACAAAAAATAGTGGTACCAAGAATTCCCTTAGCATCTCTAGAGGAACATAGGAGTCATCCACACCCAGTGGATTCAGTAGCAAATCGGGACCCCTTTTTCATTATTCACTGAAACTGCCTTAATAAATTCTCCTCTGGAGAGCAAGAAACAATTACACGAATATAGAAGCGTGGAAAAATGGTGACTATGTTCTATTCACTGCTGTTGCCTGTTGTATACTGTGGTGCTTATTTCTATTCTGTGATTTCAAGTCGCAACTGCCATGGGTGAAAAAAAATATGTTTTGTGGATCCTGAGAGCCTCTGAGCCATCTCATTTTAAGGTATGCTATCTTTTAACTTCTTAACACACTAATTTACCTCTAAATTAGAAATAAATTAAACAATGTATATGCCAGTAAATTATCTCTGGGAACTGAATGTAACAAGTCTTTACCTTTTTTATTAAAAAATAAAAGAATCCTGGGTTCCATTCTGTTGCTCGCTTTCTGCATATTAAAACTCTCACTCATTATTAACAGTTCTTGAACAATAAAGCAGAAGCAATCACACAGGACTACATAAAATGTAATTTCAGTAGAGTTCAATAGAAGTGTTTCTGAAAATTGTTTTAGGCATTTTCTTGAAGATTGCCAGAAACTAGAAATGCTTTCAAACACTAACATTTTGCAAAACCTGAAAATTCATGTGATGCTTATCAGGTAAAAAGACCTCTCATTTTTACCAAATGAACGCCAATAGTGGAACCTGCACTGTTTTAAAGGTTGTCACTATAGGTCTAGGACATCTGGATCTGCCTTAAGGTATAATGTCCCATAATTTTTGATGGATAATGACTCAAATCTAGACCCTTGCAACCAGCTCACCATCTTGCTCTATCCTTGCCTTCTTCTTTGCTGACAAAATGTTTACTGAGTTGTCCGCTTTTCTCATTGATTTAGTCTCTCACATAACAATCATTTGTTGTGGGTGGGGTGTTGTGCTTGGAACTGGGGGTGCAGTGTTCATAACATGCAGTCTCTCCCCTCGTGGAACTGAGTCTGACCCATTTGTACCCTGTGCCCTGGATACTTGGCCTCTCCTGGGCTGTAGATATGGCTAGGGCAATTTGTGTGTTGTTTCTGAAAAGGTCACCTAAAATAGGATATTGAAGACTAATTCTTCTCTATCTTTGAGGTTAATTCTCTGCAAATGCTTAGAACTATGACAGAAAAAGGATATGCTCACCTGGCAAGCAAGGTTACCATAAGCAGTCCTGACCGTCAATGTTATTGCTCTCAGGTTTCACCTTATAGTTAATTGGGGTAGAGCAGAGGTGAGGGTGCTACTAAGTCACTAGTTCCATTCTAGCTTTCGTCTGGAACTAGGCTAGGGGGGACCATTCCTCATCTCTATCTCTAATTCTAACAAACTTGAAAAAAGCTTGATGTTTTTCAGATGTCTCCGTCTCCCTACAGGACATTGGGACCAGTTCTGAGATGAACCTTAAACCACAGGGATAGTGTTAGGATGGGGCAACTCTTGCATGTCAAGTCTATTCCAATGCCCAACCCTGTGAGTGGCCCCTAGGAACACAAATGGAAGAAAATGGGCTTGGGAATCATACTGCCTAAGGTTAATAAATGCTCTGACATTTATGTGCTTTTCAACTTAGTTCTCAAATTACCTCTTGTGTAAAACTGGAGAAAAAAAAATGCACTGAAAATTGGAGATTCAATAAAATAGCTTATAAATAAAGTGTATAGCATACCATGTAACTACGCAATTAATATCTCCTCTATCTTTTTTTTTTTCTCTCTGTATTACTTTGCCTGGCTAGAGAGCTGGGTGAATAGGAAAATCCTAAGAACTATCTCATTCGATAATTATACAACATACATGAAAAAGCAGATTTTGATGCAGTAATGTATATAATGTATTGGTTTTCAAAGGGAATGCACCATTTGGGGAATAATTCACAAGAGGCTATCTGGTGTCGATCTAATCCAGAGTTCAGAAACCTGCAGCAGGTATGCCAGACGGTGGAATGATGAGCCAAGGTGCTGGGCATGTTGCCATTCCCCAGGTGGAAAAAAGTCCAGACTATCTGCCATTCTGAGCCTGGCAGAAGGAGTCATGAGTTTCTACTAACTGCTGCTGCTCCTTCTCTTATACAACTGCCCTTATAGAACAAGAGAAAACATTGCCAAGTAAAATATGAAACTTGTTTAACCACTTTCATCCCTACAGTCTCCTAATTGCAGGATTTTTTTTATATACTTTGCGAGACTTTGCTCATGTGCTATCTGGATACCTTCTCCTCTCTCTTTTCTAACAGAGCTCTGATTTTATTCGGACATCTGCCCTGAGCGTAGCCCCTGAGGGAAGCTCCAGGGATGGGTCCTGCTTTGTCCAAGTCTATCAGGGTAATTATGAGAAGCCTGGCTCTTTCCTCCTAAAAATGAACAAGGAAGCATTTAACTCCAATGACTACTGGCAGCTTTTCCAAATTTATAAGAGAACTGGTCTGAGGATGAAGCCAATAGAACAGAAATACAGAGTAGAAATGTAGAAAGGAATTAAACAGCATCACTGATGATATCACTGAGACAATGGAGGAACCCATTCGGCCTCACATCAGACTTCCTAATGTGTAAAACCCATGCGCTTTCTTGCTGTTAAAACCAGTCTGGGTGGAGGTTCCTACTATTTGAAGCCAAATTATCCCTGATTGATTTACTTGTTACATTAGTTTCTTATTACACATTACCACAAACCTAGTGTCTCGAAACACACACATTTATTATTTTACAGTTCTGGAGATCAGAAGTGTAAAATGAGTCAGCAGGACTGTATTCTTTCTGGAGATTCTAGGGAAGAATCCCTTTGCTTGCCTTTCCCAGCTCCTAGTGGCTTCCCACATTCCTTGGCTTATGGCTCCTCATCATTCTTACCTCCACTTCTGTCATCACCTCTCCTTTTCTGATTCTGATTCTCCTTTTCCTTCTTACCAGGACCTTTATGATTATATGGGGCCCACTGGATAAATCTACAATAACCCCTTTTGCCTGGTAAGGTAACATGCCTTTGAGTCTGTGGGATGCGGGATTAGGACACAGTACCTTTTGAGGGGAAGGCATCATTCTGCTTGCCACATGTCCTTAACATAGCCACATGGCTATAATCTTAAGGGGGATCTCTGTAGTCTCTTACCAATGAGCACTACTAATATCATTTTACATTTTTTTAAAGGTTGTAATTCAGTCATGTCATTTAATTAACACTTATAGAACACCATATGCTAGGCATTGTGCTAAGCAACTTGTTTGCAAAGGTGAGTAAGTTCTTGTCCCTTTTTAAAAAGATAAGACAGAGAAGCGGTCAGATCTTATTAGAGGATGTTCAGTGCTGTACTGGAAGCTATGTGAACAGAAAACTCTCCATCTAACTGCCAGGTGTTGCTGTTTAGTTATAATCAGATCTTTTTAATCAAAGATATAGATAATAATGTTATTACAACATAGGATCATCATCAAGAAAAATATAGTCTTAAACTAATCCATTTCCAATGTGGTCCTATTATTTTGAATTATGAGTTTTAGATTTCTGCAGGTCGGGTTTCCATAGGTCAAGCTGGCATAATTTGAGAAAATGCCTATGAAGTGTGAAAAATGTGGACCAGATGATTTTGCACAATATATTTAAAAGATAATTCACTTCATAATCTATTTATTCAAACCATATTTGCTGAGTTACTAAGTTACCAGAAGTATGCTACATCCCAGAGGCAATTTGAACGTGATTAAGACACCATGGTATCTTGTACTTTAATTAGACATAGGACAGGTATACAAATAACTAAAAGACATTTAATGCATCTTGGGATATTTAATTCTGCCATGAACTGCACCATTCTCAGCTTCTATTTTGTTTTTCAGCATTTCCTTTCATTTTTTATCTATTATTTTTTATTTCTTCCTCTTCATTATTTAAAAATTTGAAAACACTGAAGGTCACAGGAAAACGAAAATCACCCATAACACAACTGCTTTAACAATAGCATATCTTATAAAACCTAAGACACACTGATTGTAAAATGCATTACTATTTCATGTGCCACTAGGAAGAAAAAAGAAAAAAAACCACTTTCAATTAATTCAACACTATAAATTTTTAAACGATTCCCAATTGTAGAGATGTTGGCTTGTGAAATTAGGAAAATCTTCCCTCTCCATATATCTCATTTCAGAGGTAACCATGGGGCTTATTTCAATACCAACTGTAGATATGTGGGAAAAAACCCATGGGGGTATGATGTATAGTTCCCAATTTTCCATGGTTAAGAGTCTGTATGCCTAAGATAGACAGATACATTGATAGACACCCAAGCATAGCAGGGTTACTTTTTCCTTTTTTTCACTGTTTCCACAACTTGACCATACACATCTAAAACATTTCAGGAATGGTGCTGTAGAACAGCGTTTTTGCTTGTGTGTGTGTGTGTGTGTGTGTGGAAGGAGTCCATAAGCGTCAGCTTGCATTCATGTGCTGGTCTACTCAGTGTTGGAAGTTATATGTCACGAAAAGCTACATTCTACTCTCTAGTAATGAAGAGCTTACATGAAAGACAAGGTAAGAAAAACAATAGAAAGATTTCTGCTTCACTTTGCAAACTGGTTTTTGACAACTGTTCCCTAACAAGTTTCTGGAAAAACAAAATAGCTTAGAGATGATCCAACTTTTACATTTTCTAACAATTCCACATATTTTTTTGGAAATCCAAATCCTTTATTTACACTAGAAAACTATTTAAATTAAAGCTGTTACAAAGTTAGCTGAGATCTAGAAAAGCCCGCAAGCTCTAGAGAAAGGAAATAAACTGAGGCTGCTGTCCTTCTCCTAAACTTTAGCTTTCGAGTGGCTGAAGATGTTAGTTCTATGGGTGATTAAAAGAAAGAAGCTCTATTCTGACCTGTGAGCTCAAAGACACCAGGCTTATCTTGAGGATATTTTGGTATTAAATAACTTAAAGCACAGTGTATCTTTTTATAATGTACTAGATGGCATCTAACAGTCACCTAACAAGATTCCAAATCAGGCAGAACTCATCTCCATTTTCCAGGAAGTACACACACCAAAAATAAAACACACTGCCCTCTCTAAGGAACTTAGCTTTATTGAGTGCTTACTAAGAACCACACATTGAGCTTAGATGATTTTGTTTGTGGTGCTTTATTTAATCGAATGAGGTATGCATCTACTTTGATGTAACTTTGGTGCAGAAATCAAATGTTCTATTTCATATAATGATTAGCTGAGTAAATTACTCTAGTGCAGCTCTGTTTGGGATCCCTGATTATTCAACACATTTGCTTTTGGGGCTGCAGGTGCAGGCTGCCTCTCCAGCGTTTTGTATATTTTGAGAAATTTAGAGTTTCTGATGTTCTGCTTGGCTCCATTCTATTTGATAAAAGAGTTTATGATACCAAATATTTTAGAGGAGAAAGTTTTTTTCAGGCAGCAGGAGCTAGAGAAATGAGCCGGTAAGGGATTTAAATGTGGGCAGACATATCTTTTGTATCTGTTAGATATCCAGAGAGGTTAGTGTTCTTATGCTGGTAGCCCCTCAGATTTGCTATCCTGTTTAATGTGTTCTCAGATATATTTCATTGAAAGGATTAATTTTAGCATCTGCCAAATAGATTTTGGACAAATTTGCTTGCTTGGGAATTTGATCTGAAGAAAATCATTCTGGATATTTTTAGAGTCACTTCCAGATTTCCTTCCTGGCTTATCACTCGCTGCCAAGTAGAGACACTTTTGGATGTTCATTTAAAATAATTAGCATAAAGTCAGTGTTTAGAAGTTGCCCATAAGATAAAATCCAAATTGTGTGCAGTTCCAGGTAGGTACTTTGCAAGCTGGCCCCAGCCTATCACTAGCCCCGTTTCCAGCAACTCTTCCTTATTGACTTTGCATTGTTTTGTTTTAGCATTTTATCCCACTATATTCTAATTTGATTTGTTTTTGCCTCTCACTAGACTGACAAAATCAATGGTAAAAACCACGACTCTTACTTGCCTCCATATCCCTCGACCACGGTCAATTTTGTGCACATAGTGAGTGTTCAAAGAATTATTTGCTGAATGAAGGAACAAGTTCATGTTATTTTGATTATAACTACGATTTATAAAATTGTTGCTGGGAGAAAGTGAAATATGAACTTCTTTTAGTTCTTTCATCATTGGCATAAAATAAAAAACTGCATCAAAAGTAAATTACTCACTTTCTTGACCTCTGCCTCTTTGTGAAAGAAGGCTCCTCTCTTAAAGTTTGCACTCCCATCAGTAAAGTTATCTGCCTCTCTGTCCCTTTGTGTCTCTGTCTGTCTCTGTCTCTTCTCTGTCTCTCTTTAGATGAACTACCAGACCTTTCGAATTAGAAAGTAAGGGCCATCGTTCTAGTGGAGTGGGGGCTTTGCTCTGACATTTCTGTATTCTTATTTCTATACATTGATCATTAAGAAGTTGAGCATTATAAATCATAGGCAGTATAATAATTTATTTCCATTTTGAAAAGTAATAATTAATTAACTTTGATCTCATACAAATATACTAGTTTTGAAATTGCCATGAGAGGAGGAGCTGCATCATAAGGTTTATCCATACAATGTGTGGCTCTTGTAATTAGTAATTAGTTTCTTTACTTTATAGCCATGTCTCATGTAATCAATAGTATCATGAGAGGAAAATATAATTCTATATTTTTGCTTTGGCATATAGCACCTCCCTATCATCTTCGTGATATCTGTTGGTGGTAAGAAAGTGACATTTTATTAAAGGTGTAAAATTGCCCAAATTCCTCAGTATTATTAGTTTATTCTGAAGGCATTTTTTCTGAAGCAATTATTTCTCTTTATTAAGAAAGTACCAGTCTGGAGGCATATTTAAACTCACCAGGAGTTCATCAATAAGAAAAATATAATTTTATTATATTCTTTGATATACTCTCTGATTGTCTCATAGACTTGGAGTCACTTAAAACATTCACCATGATTCTTCTTCCCTCTTGAATATTGCTTTGTTATTCCAGAGCATCAGTAAATGTAGGTAGCACCATTTGCTTGTGTGTATATTTAAATATTTCAACTTAAATAAAAATTTGATTTCTGATCTCAAAAACAACAAAATGCGTAATGGAATCTTATGGCATTTATTTTGGGAAGGACAGTGATAACAGGGGAAGAGCTGAGATTTTCTACTACAGTCTGGCCAAAAAATTTCAGTTTTCTTACTCCTTTTTCTAAGAATTATGTCATTACAAAATACTACGAATAGAAGAATAATATATCCTTATGCCCTAAATCGAGACCATGCCATCTTGGGATCTTTGAAATTCATGTAATTCTCTCTGGTCAAATGAGTAAACAACCCAGAGAAAGGGTGTATGAACAAGTCTTGACACCCACCTTTGTACCTTCAACAAAAAACTGGCTTTGTTTTTTTCTGTTTGAAACAATTTTTAAGATACAGTTCAAATGACATTAAATAGGAAAGTTACTGTTTATTCTTTTTCAAGCATTTGTGGTATTCTTGATTACATGCAGTTTGATTTTCATTGGCTTTAGGAAATTATGTCTGATATTGTTTAATTCTGAAACTTAAATGATAGAGACTAGTTAGTGACACTGTTATGATGTTTTAAAGAAAGCTTCGATCACTATTCATCCCATTTGGCCACGAAAGAAAATAGAAATCATAAAAATAGTCTGTAGTGTATTCTATTATAGAGACAGAGCATAAAACAGCATGGGATTTAGGTCTCTAATGAGCTTTTATATATGATTCTCTAACTTCAAACCTGGTGTGTGAAGAATCACTAACATCTAATTGCTGAAGGAATCTGCTACATGGTATATCAACTTATTCAAAACAGGAGAGACCTAATAGGAGAGACCTATGAAACTGTGATATAGGTCTAGTAATAAGACAAGGGAAGGTCTAGTAATAAACTATACATAAGACACACGCGCGTGTTTCAGAATCATCTAATATTTACAGGACAATAAATTCACGTAAGCCAAGAGTAAGAATTATGTTTTCAGGTTTGACTGCCTTTACAGACAACCTCTAGCACAGAGCCTGACACGGAAGTACAAGCGCTAATATGTAACACACAGCCGTTAAAATAATTGAGTAGGCCGTTGCTATACAGAAACAACAGATTTTCCCTATAGAGTACTTATATTAGTGCAACTTCATTAAAGAATATTTTTAGAGTTATCCTATATTTTGGAGTCTTTCAGTCAGAGTGAAAGTCCCTTCAGAGCTCTAAAATTACTTGGAACAACCATAGTGGATGGGGACTAAAATCCTGGAAGTTAAACATTCAGCTGCAAATTGGCTTGGGAGCATCAAGGAGTTTGGGACTTGTATAGAAACCATGATTAAAATGTGACTTCATTTATTCATCTCCACAACATAACCCTATTATTACGGTGTGTTCTAACACATGTTCTTGAGAAATGCAGCAGGTTACGTTTTACAGGAACACTGAACCCTTAAATTAAGATCAATGCATGTTAGGGTGAGAACTGCAGTTTTGAAATGTGAAGCACAGTAAGAGACACGTCAGCTACTAAATGTGGTTCAGGCATGGATGGGAGTGGTCAAATAAATACGGCCCAAACATTCTGTTGTGCCATTTTTTTTTTCTAAAAAACACTCTACTTACTGAAAAGTGGTCAGAACCCTACCTTTTCTTTATATAATGCCCAATAATTTGGAGAGGTTTTATGGCAGAATTGAAGAATAATAACCGGTAAAGATGGATAAATAAGCTTAGTTAGGAATCTAGGAGGAAAAAAAAAAAAGCTAGAAGGGAGGTGTTGTAGACATCACAGGAAGGTATCATCAAGTAAGTCCCAGGCAATAAAGTCAAGAGCTGCAGATACAAAGACCAAGTAAAGTGTTATGGCTTGCTAGTCACTAGATCATTTTTGACTTCTGAAAAAGAATTTCAATATTGAGTTGAGAGTGAAAATGCATTTTTAATTTTTTTTAAAGGGTGAAATGGGTTGGCTGGGAGGCGGGGATAAGGAGAGATAGTCCAGAGATTAATGATACCAGAGGAGAAATAATTGAGAGAGTATCATCTCATAGGAGGCAAAAATGGTAAGAAAGATCAATATTACTAATAGAGAGGCTGATCTTGGAGAGGGGTTGCTTCTTTCCCTGAGATGGCATAAGTAAATATTCAGGTAAGTTTGGAAGAAAATTTGAGGGGCTTCACAAGCTCATAATTTATATTCTCTTGATTAAAAACAAACAAACATGTCATCTATTGAGAATCAGGAACCAACCTGGAACACATATCTTGGAGAAAAAAATGAAATTGTAGAGAATGAGAAGAAGACTAAACCAAGAATCAATATTGAGATAAAGTTGAACAGTGAACACAGGTCATAGTCTCAATGGAAAGGGAGGCAGAATTATTATGTACTGTCTGCTCTGAGGCAGTATATTTTTATCATGTGGCTTTCATAAAAACCCCATAATGAGAAGAGTTATCTTCATTTTATGGATGAGGAAACTGAAGCTCTCAACATCACAAACCTAGTAGGTAGTAGAACAAGATTCTGATCCAAGTTAGACTACAAAACATTTTCTTTTTATATAATCTTTAAGTTTAGACAGTTCTTAGGATGACACAGAGTGGAGGTTGACAAGAGGCATGGCAAAAGGTAAAGGAAAACAACAGCATTCAGAGTCTAGGCAACAGCAGATGAAATAATTGTTCATGGGGTTCTGTTGTGAAGGTTAAGAAGTAAATCCAAAATGGGGAAATATGAACTACATGAGTGTTAAGGATTTCTGGTGAAAATTTTTTTCGATGAAGAACAGATTAAGGGAAAGCTAAGGTATTTCAGGCAGAGATGAGAATTTCAGAAAATTCTAAGAGGTATAAGCTAGTAACTAAAGTTCATGGTACGGTCAAGTGACTTGAATTTTGTCACAAGAGTACAAGAAATCAAAGACTGTGAAGTTAATTAGTTAGGTGGACCATGTTGAGATTTGCTCAGGAATAAAGGTAATAATTAGTAGAGAGAAGATAACTGAACTAGGTACTCAGCCTTCAAAAAATCAGAAATGACGGCTTAGAGTTTGTTGATTAAAGTGGAAATAAGTTGATATCAATGAAGCTTTGCTTCAAATCAGGGTGAACTGCTCTAGGCTAGTTTGAGACAAATGGTCTGGGATAGGATAAAGTAGAACAAAACATAGTAAATTTATCTTCATTACCTCAAGCAGAGAAAAGAAAAATGAACAGTCTCCACTTGTGAAAACTACATGTGGGGCATTATTATGAAAAAACACCAAGTTTCAATTAAGCAATAGATGGAGTGCTCTCAAGGGATGAAAAAAAATATTCAGAGGTTTCTTGACCACAAATTAGAAAATCAGAGGAGGTATTATAATAGAAAAAAATGATGGGATCAGGATGAGGTGAAGGGAAAAGCTGGGATAGGAAGCAGAATGGAATGTATTTGAAGGTGTGAGTAGAGAAGAACATGGCAAGTCTAAACAGATATGTGACTATTTAAGAAAGAAAAATGTATCTAAGGGGGTCAAGGAACGTGATTTCAAAAATATGTTGATGAGGGATTAATAAAGAGCATTTTGTGATATGTTTATGTAACTAAAGGGAAGGCTCAGTATGCTTTATACAAAGCCAAAGTTGTGATAGAAACACTTCAGTATTGAGAACCCTGTCTTTAGAAAGAGAACATTCTTCTAAAGAGAACTTTTTCTACTATAGCCACACAAAAGCCTTCGAAGCTTTTTACCATGTTTACATCATTCTGGTCTTTAAGATATAATTCAGAGAATTGTAGAAACATGTTCACATATTGTAAGAATAAGATTTATTGTGGGAAGAAATGGAAATTGATAGAATTGAACATTTAGAATAACTATCCAGTGTTAAAAACAAGGTAACAGACCCAAAATGTAGTCGCTTATGCTAAGCCCCATGTCAGTCACCAGACTGAGACTTAATTACAGTTTCAGCTCTCCCCAAAATGAAACCTTAAATCAATCAATCAGGATTGCCTAACTGGCACTAGTTAGGTAATCTGTCTGATCGAACACCACCATCCCTTGATGGAAAGTGACCTTGCCATATCCATTCTGCTTTTTTGTCTAGTATAACTTCCTTGTTCCCACTTCCTTCTGCCTATAAAAGCCTTTCATTCTATACAGCTCCTTGGAGCTCCTTTCTATCTGCAAGACGGGATGCTGCCTGACTCATGAATCGTTGAATAAAGCCAATAAGATCTTTAAAATTTACTCAGCTGAATTTTGTTTTTAACACCAGTAAAAGCATTTTCTGAAAAAAAAAAAAATGGAGCTGGTTGATACAGCCAGATTATAATCAGAAGATAATGTGTCACATCGAAACAAGTAGAAGGAAAAAGGACATCAGAGACTTGGGAGTGTATTTATATGAAACAATACTATTTTGTCTACACAATAAAAAAAAAAAAACACGTTGGGAGGAAAGGCATTATTTTATTTACATGCCTCAGAGTTTAGTCCATACTCCCTGAAGAAGACTCTTTGAATTCAAAGAGATTTCATCTCTTTTCCCTGTAGAACTGCTATTTGCAATCGCATATCACAGAAAACTTTTCTGCTTTTAGCTCTTTACTAAGAGACAATCACAGTACTAAAATGTTTTTAATGTATTAGGCTAATTAGAGTCAGTTAAGTTTGATGTAGTTTCTTTAATTTCAGGGACCTATTCCCTCACACCATCCTAGTGTATGTGGTTTCCAACGCACGTGAAGGATGGCAGAGCTTGTTTTTACAAAGAACAAGTCAATACAAGTGCAGCTAACTCTGAGTTGTTTGCCTTGTGATCATAAATATGAAATTTACTGACTACACAAACTATTTAGGCAAGTTACAAACTTTACCCCTGTAAGCCATTTTTAAAGATTATTTTTTACCTAACTCTTAACCCTTTCTTTACAGCAGCATTAAGATGTCACAGGTTAAATTCTCTTACAGGGTAATGATTTTAAGGTGATAAAAATTTTGTCCCTGCCATCTTTTCAATCCTGTCTCCCACTGATTCCCGACAGAAACCCTCCTCTCTAGGCATACCAACAAGAAGTGGTTGGAGAGAGGTGAAGAGCAATAGAAGAAGGCATTCTCCTTCCTTATCATCTCTATTTAGCTGGGCTTGAGAATTTAAGGCTTTGAATCTGAAAAGAGTCTTTGCAATAGACTATGCGGTATAACACGCTAGAAAAGACTGCTTGATATGTGCGGGAGTGTGAGAATTCATGCCAGCAAATGTGTTTTTCTGAACTACATTGAGCCATTTGGGTGTACTGTGTAATCTAAGTTACAGCAGATGGTGGGAGTTGAGTAATCGGCATCTAATGCCAGTACGTCTTCTGAGTGTGTTTACCCGTTTCCCCAATGTTCTAATCATTTCCCTCCAAAAACTGGAAACTGAATGAAGCAACAATCAAACCATGCTTTGGTTGATTTTAACCCAAACATGCTCAATGTGTAAATGATACAATGCACCAAATATAATACACTTATTAAGTTCCAAATTCCCTTGGTGATTGGAATTTTCATTTAAGGATCTTTGTACTCTCTTTCTCTCCCTCTCTCTCTCTCTCTCTGCAATATATATTGCATATACTTATACATAACATATATATTGCACATATATAATATATATCTAGGTATAGCAGATTTGCTATATCTAGGTATAGCAGATTTGCTATACCTAGATATATACATGCACTATAGATATCAATGATATAATATATGTGCAGTTAGATTATATGCTATATATATGTCATATACACACACACACACACACACACACACACATGTGATATACACACTTATACTACGTTGAGTAATTTTTCTCTGAGGAAATATTTAAATATATCTATTCTTTGAAAAAGATTATACTAAACTATCACTCAATGGAAAAGTCTCTTACCAGAAGCTCTATATCCACTATCTGACCATAGTCACAGTTTCAATAATGCACAGGAAACACAGAGTAAAAGTCTTTCAAAGAGACCTGACAAATACAGTTGTCCTGATGACCAGCCTCTCACTTTTTCCTTGGTATGTGTTTATAGAATTTCTTTTTATTTTCAGTTGTAAGAATAAATTTATGGGTGCTTTATCAAGGCGACTTAGACTTTTATAATAGAATGCATAAGACTGCCGTTTTAGAAAAAAACAGGCATTGAAGAGAGTGAAGAGCTAGTTTTATATGACAGAGTAATAAAGATGTCATCTTTCCTTGCAATCGTATTTTTGAATTTCATTTTTCACAAGAAGGGAAAATTAACATATTGCAAAATACATAAAATATAGTAATTGGGCATCAGTCAACTTATTGTTTTTAATGGAAATACCATGAAAAATCATAATTTTAATCAATTTCGGCAAACTAAGTTTATTTACTCAGTTCTTAGCACTACTGTAGATTATATAGAAGGAATACTCATGCAGCATGGATTTTCTTCTATTTAAAATTCTTAAGGTTGCATTTCTTATGTCTTGTTTTAATTTTGCTAGTCACTTCATTGGTAGTGTCGCTTTACATTTCAACTGTTAGATCATGTTTGGATGGCGACTTCTAATCAGGCAAAATGGCAGTCATTCCTTGAAGACTGCTGTTAGCAGGAGAATATGATCCTGAATATCTTACCAAGTGACAGTTCTCTAAGTCACTTAACAGGGAAAGGAAAGCAATCCTGATATAAAGAGTTTAAGTAAGTGCTGGTATTAAAGTTAAAATTCATATTTGCTCTTCAAACTCACTATGTCTGAAATTGAACTCATAATCTTCTCCTACAAACTTCTGCTTCCTCTTGTCATACCCTATCTCTTGTTAAAAGCAGGAGCATCCTTTCTGTCACTCAAGCTTGAAACCTCAGTTATCATCTTCTAGCAGCCATATTCCTCAGACCTTTGGATGGTACCTTTACAATGTGTCTTCTACCATTATCTCACTCTCTTTTTCATTTCTCATTTACACATTTCTTCCTTCTGGACTGTTGAAATACCTTTCTATTAGCTTTTGCAGGCTACATTCCATTTCATAAGACATACTGACATCAGAGTAATTCCTAAAGTTATAAATTTGAATAAGCTACTCCTCTACTTACAAATCATATGTTGCTCACCTCTGCCCAGAGGGCAAAAACATAGAATGAATATACTTGTCCATCATTCAAGGTACGCCATAATAATTTCCAATCTACCTTCCAAAATATTTTCCATGAATCTTTCCTCCAAAATGTCCCTAAATTTTAGCTGAGTTGGCCTTCTGGGTGTTCTTAGAAAACACTCTGTATGTCAAGTTTAATTGGAATGCCTTTCTAATCACACCCAAATAGAATCCATTTCTAAATCCCTGTTCAAATGCTGTCTCTTACGCGAAGCCTTTAGTAAGGCTTCCAACATCCAACATCCAACACAACATCCAACACCCATCCAACATCCAACCAAGCACTGATTCATCCAAATATTGTAAAGATGGTGAAGATACCAAATATAAATAACATTGTGATGCCTATCCTCAAGAACTGAAATGTCTACTGAGGACAAAATATAAAAATGAAGAGTAACATCAATATAATAAGAAATGTTAACTCTTACCTATGTTAGAGGTATTAACAAAGTAATATGGAAACAGAGAAGTTTCTTTTTAGAGAGAAAATTTTTTTTATAAAGCCAGTGTGATTTGAGCTATTTTTACAAGTAGAACATAGGAAAGGGATTCCACAAGGAGGAAACAGCATCCAAAAGCAGTAATCTATTTAACAAATACTGTGGATCTGCTATATGTCAGATATTACTAATTACTGGGGATAGTATAGTAGGAGAAACAGAGAAGAGCAGGAAGAACTAACAGACATGTTTTAGTAGAACAAAAAGATAATGGTAACTCTTTAGTCATATGAAGGTATGAAGGTAGAAAAGTCTATTGACTTTTGGGCTTCTCGATTGGAAGAGACAATAAACCCATTAATCAAATTAGAGAATACCAGAGAAGGAATATGTTCAGGTCATTTTTCAAGCTATTAAGTTTTAATTATATGCAAGATGTTCACAGTGTTGAATGGAAAAGTGGGTCGATAGGCCTCACATTTAAATATTCGAAGGCATAGGAATAATTTTTTTTTTTTTTAAGATAAGATATACATTAAGACTAGAGGAAGTGTCTTAGAAACTAAGAGAAAATTGTCTAAAGATATAGGGAGTGGTCAACAGCTTTAGATAATGAACAGTCATGTAAATGATCAGATTCAACTATGGAGAGGCTCTTTTATTTTGGCCTTTGAGAGCACAGACATAAAAAATGATGGCAGGCAGATTGTCGTGGTTTGACTTGTGAATGAGAAATGAGAAAGTACAGGCAGTAAGCAGAGATTTCTAGCTCAAAAAGCTTTAGAACTAAAAGGAAAGTAAAATATAGATATGTTCAGGAGGAGGTTATTTTTGATAGGGAGGAAACATGAGTAAAGTGGTAAATTGAAGAAAACACAGTAGTGAAAAAAAAAGGTGGAGATTAAAGCTGAGGGAGAGAATGAAGAAATGATGGATCTGACTCTGGAGAGTTAGGAGGGACTGGAACGAAGAGTCTTCGTGGACAGAGTGGTCTAGGATAGTAGGACAAATAAAGATGAATGGCACTTCAGTTAAGTTTAGATGTAGAAATGAGAAAAATTGGGGGAGCTCAATGGCTACAATTCTATGTGTGGGCATGAATGATTCCTGCGTTATGGCATTTTGTATTTCTTTCGAAGCAGGCATTACATTTTACTGTGAATCATAGCTATTTCTATTTGTATTTTAACTTCTCCATAAAACTATAAGTTGCTTAAGATCAGGTACCACATTTAGTTTTCTTTTGTTTCCTCTATGCACTTAGGGCAGGCAGTGGAATTTGGGGGAAACTGATATAATGTATTTTTGTAGCTATCTCATTAAATAACAACTAAACATATATTTGTTACATAATCCTTTACTGAGTATGGAAGAGGAAATCATGGGAGTAACACTAGGCTATGAGGCTGGAGAAGCAGGGAGATTGTCAGGACTCTGCATTCAGGAAAAAAAATAATAATAAAAGTGAAAATGGGATTTCAAGTGAATCTATCCATACAATATAACCAGTGAAAGTTATGTTCATATATTTGATTATCTTTTGATACTTTTCCTCTATACAAGATTATATTATTGTTCAAGGTAATAGCTGCCACTCCCTAAGGAAGGACTGTACTTCCCTACCCACTGAGTTCAGGCTTTGCCATAAGACTTGCTTTGGCCCTTCCATGAGAGAGAAATAAACATCCATGTTCTGAGGAACTCCAAAATGGCTGTACAACTTGCTTTGGCCAATAAAGTGTGGAAGTGACATGTTTTGCTGATTTTCTTTTTTCCTCCTCTGCCATGAGACTGACAATATCCCAGATCAGTGGCTACACTTCACCCTGTGTCTGGTGCTGAAGATGACATGGAGCAGAATCTCTGCCATGGACATTT
>NW_011888823.1:6935015-6945466 GCF_000151845.1 Pteropus vampyrus
GGTATGAAGGTAGAAAAGTCTATTGACTTTTGGGCTTCTCGATTGGAAGAGACAATAAACCCATTAATCAAATTAGAGAATACCAGAGAAGGAATATGTTCAGGTCATTTTTCAAGCTATTAAGTTTTAATTATATGCAAGATGTTCACAGTGTTGAATGGAAAAGTGGGTCGATAGGCCTCACATTTAAATATTCGAAGGCATAGGAATAATTTTTTTTTTTTTTAAGATAAGATATACATTAAGACTAGAGGAAGTGTCTTAGAAACTAAGAGAAAATTGTCTAAAGATATAGGGAGTGGTCAACAGCTTTAGATAATGAACAGTCATGTAAATGATCAGATTCAACTATGGAGAGGCTCTTTTATTTTGGCCTTTGAGAGCACAGACATAAAAAATGATGGCAGGCAGATTGTCGTGGTTTGACTTGTGAATGAGAAATGAGAAAGTACAGGCAGTAAGCAGAGATTTCTAGCTCAAAAAGCTTTAGAACTAAAAGGAAAGTAAAATATAGATATGTTCAGGAGGAGGTTATTTTTGATAGGGAGGAAACATGAGTAAAGTGGTAAATTGAAGAAAACACAGTAGTGAAAAAAAAAGGTGGAGATTAAAGCTGAGGGAGAGAATGAAGAAATGATGGATCTGACTCTGGAGAGTTAGGAGGGACTGGAACGAAGAGTCTTCGTGGACAGAGTGGTCTAGGATAGTAGGACAAATAAAGATGAATGGCACTTCAGTTAAGTTTAGATGTAGAAATGAGAAAAATTGGGGGAGCTCAATGGCTACAATTCTATGTGTGGGCATGAATGATTCCTGCGTTATGGCATTTTGTATTTCTTTCGAAGCAGGCATTACATTTTACTGTGAATCATAGCTATTTCTATTTGTATTTTAACTTCTCCATAAAACTATAAGTTGCTTAAGATCAGGTACCACATTTAGTTTTCTTTTGTTTCCTCTATGCACTTAGGGCAGGCAGTGGAATTTGGGGGAAACTGATATAATGTATTTTTGTAGCTATCTCATTAAATAACAACTAAACATATATTTGTTACATAATCCTTTACTGAGTATGGAAGAGGAAATCATGGGAGTAACACTAGGCTATGAGGCTGGAGAAGCAGGGAGATTGTCAGGACTCTGCATTCAGGAAAAAAAATAATAATAAAAGTGAAAATGGGATTTCAAGTGAATCTATCCATACAATATAACCAGTGAAAGTTATGTTCATATATTTGATTATCTTTTGATACTTTTCCTCTATACAAGATTATATTATTGTTCAAGGTAATAGCTGCCACTCCCTAAGGAAGGACTGTGCTTCCCTACCCACTGAGTTCAGGCTTTGCCATAAGACTTGCTTTGGCCCTTCCATGAGAGAGAAATAAACATCCATGTTCTGAGGAACTCCAAAATGGCTGTATAACTTGCTTTGGCCAATAAAGTGTGGAAGTGACATGTTTTGCTGATTTTCTTTTTTCCTCCTCTGCCATGAGACTGACAATATCCCAGATCAGTGGCTACACTTCACCCTGTGTCTGGTGCTGAAGATGACATGGAGCAGAATCTCTGCCATGGACATTTATGTGACTCTGAAATAAAACTCTGTTGCAGTAAGTTGCTGAAATTTTGGGATTGTTTGTTACCACGGCAAACAATTCTAACTGATATATTTTCCTCCTCAGACCTTCTTCTTGAGAAATCATCTGAGATACCTTGAATCATGAAGATAAAGGGCCTGTTGCTTCGTACACATTCAATCTAGCTGCAGAAAAGAAGAAAGCAATTTAAGAATAAAATAATTATCTCTAAGTAGAATATAATTTGAAGTGGATTTGTGAGAGCTATAGGTGAGGATTGAAAGCAGGTGAGCTAAATAAGTAAAAGCCTCAGAAAAAGTCTATCTGGAGTCGAGTTTTAAAATACAAAGGACAAAAGCTAAAGAATGAGGACATTTTCTCAAACATGTAGAATTTCATGTTCAGAATCTTAAGAGCCTCCTAAATTTTCTAATTTTGAAAGTCTAATCATTTCTAAAATAATCTTTCAAATTAGTTCTCTACTTAAACAAAACAAAAAAACTAAGATTAGATTAAGGAGTGATGCTATAGTTGGACTAGCAATTCACATTCAATATGACTCCATAATAATAAACTTAGTAACAGAGGCAAAAACATAAATTAGTGTGTGTATATGTAGGCATGTCTGTGTATATATATATGGGTGTGTGGGTATGCAGTCTAATAATTCTACTTTACTTGATATCTATATTTCTAAATGATACCATTATTGGTGTTCCGACCACTTGAGCAATATTAAAGTTACAGAAAAAAAAAAAAAGGAAGTACATATCAGAGATTAAGGATTTTAATTTATTGATTAATACTGAATTGTCTACAGCTTCTGACTAGTACAAGGCAAAAGACAACTTTAAATTCCCAAAACTGTATTATATTGAAGTGGTTTCATTTAGTTTGAAAAATTGTGGCCCAAGTAGCCTACTTTAAGCATATAACTTCATAGCGATGAAATTTTAGGATAAATGAATTTGCATCTACTTCGAAATATCTTGTAAATGGCAACAGATATTTTGCTTAACAATATGATAAAATGGTTATAGAATTTTGCTTCTGTGAAAATGTTAGAGCTTCCAAAAATTGTTGTAAATTATCTTAGTACTTGTTTATACAGTTGAAGTTAGTGGAAAGTTATAGAACACCTAGGCTTTTCAATTTGTTTACTATCTTTAAAAATGGCACAGACTGAGTTTATTTTTAGTGACTTTTTCTGTCTGTAGCTGTTTAAGAGGTAAACAAACAAGCTTGAATGTCTAAAATATTTGTTTCCCTCATCCAAAAGAATATAATTTAAATTTATTAAACTATCAAGTCATATTGATTTTTAACAATTCATAATTCATCTGTTATTTGATAAGTAAAGCCATTAAGGTAAAATTACTGATGACTCGCCTCCCCATAAATCACACATCATCTCATCTCATCATAAATATTCTTTGTGCCCTATTCGGAGAAATGACACAAGTGATTTTTGGCTGGAGGAAGGTAACGGGGTAAACTTGCATATCAAGTTCTGTTGAAGAAGTTGACTCAAGGAAAACTTCCTGCTTATTTTTAGAATACAGCCTGAGACCGATTTACATTTTGACAGTGCTCATTAGCAAGCCAATTGTAGGCTAAATACTCTCCCTCAGAGGGACTTTGAACAAGTCAGAGTTTATTAGCATGGAGTCCTTGGTGGCCAAACAAGTCTCCTGCAGATTATGCAGACCAAACCTTTTTTTAATTTAAGTATGGTTTTAATGATTTCTCACAAAAATTTTCTCAATTAAAGTAAATTGACACTACATTTTGCTTAATACATTTAATTAATTCTTTAATGATATATAGGCATCGGGATACATTCTGTTGCTCTGACCACTTATTTCTCTGGAAAATTATCTTGAATTTAATTTAGGCCTATGATCCTCTGATATTTTCTCTATTAAAAATGTAAATAGAACCCTGGAGCGAATAATTTGATAAGTTAATAGTTCATCCGCAATTTATGTAGAAATACCGGATAGGCATGGACATGAGAATTAAATGCTCTTTGAAAGGCCAAAGTGTTAGATTTTTTTCAGTTGTTCAAAATATTCTCTCTGTGCTCTAAAATTGTATTAACTCTTTAGCATCACTGAAATGCCTTTTTGTTGTTTTGTCAAACAAAATAATGACTCCCCAAATGCCCAGTATAATTTTAGGAGAGTAGTTTATTTGCCATACATAGAAAGGAAATGAAGTCTGCATTTGAAAAGACCTAAGTTTAAACCATGACCTGTCACTCACTAGCTTTATGAACTTAGAAAATTAACTTCTCTTAGATTATACTTTTAATATAAAATGAGGATAGAAATGGTATTTCACGGAGTTGTTGTAGGGATTATAAAATTTGATAAATGTGAAACATTTAGAGCAGTCCCTGACACATAGTAAGCTCTCAATAAAGATAAGCTTATATTACTATTATTATTATTGTTGTCTATAAAACAAGAATAATAAATATCTCACAGGTGGTCTCTATCATATGCTTATAGTAAGCATTCAATAATTGATCCTTCCTTTCCCCTATACCTCTCTGAGGATGTGAAAAGTATTAGCCATTTCTATACAAAGAAAAAGAGCAGCAAATTATTATCAGTGGGTTCCTTGTTAAAAGGTCATAGATTCTTAACTAGTAGGCAAAAGTTATTGTAGTAATATGAAATAACAATGTGTATTGCAAGGGAAAATTGAAAATACCCAACAAAGAGTCAACTGATTACCCTAACAAATTAGAAGTACATCCTTCCCCCTGTTATCTCTTTCCCAACTGGCATCATTATTAGAGTCTCTGTAGACTCTTCAATATGAAATAAAGCCACCAGAGCTCAGAAGACCATACAACTAGAGCTCCTACATCTGGAGCCATAGCTAAGCAAGACCCTCTGCTCACAGGAGTGGTATGAGCATCAGTGATTAACAGTGACTAGGTCTGTGGTTTCAGATTAGGTCCTACAGGTTCTTTTTTTAGGCAATATGATAGACCAAATGTCCAGAGAACTTCTCCCAGTACAAAAACACATAACAATACCATACAGACTATTTTAAAACAATTTTCAAATGCATTGCTTGACTTGCAGGGGAGGGTAGGCTATAATTTAGAAAAAATATTAGTAAGCAAAAACTCTGAAATATAGAAGATTGCTAAACTTTGAGTTTGCTCTAGGGATCTAGCTGTTCATTTCTGGTGACCTAATAGAACTTGTTCTTTAATAGGCCAAGTGACCTTGGTCAAAAAACAAAAAGCAAAAACAAACAAAAACCAAGTTTGGCCCAAACAAGGCAAGCTGTCAAGTCAGAGACTCATTTAAACCAAGGTGTCTGAATGGTGACACCAAGACCATCATGTATGAATGCCAATGTTGTGTACTGCGCAACCCTAGAAAATGTTCCTTGCCTGGACCACAGTGTGAATGTGCCCATTGAAACTGTAGATGGCAGTTCTGAGAAATACCAACACTGAGGGAATTAGAGAAAAACTTGCCCTTCGAAAAGATACATCAAGGACATGAGCATGTTCTAGTCGTGCCTCTGCATAAAGAAGCAAAGACTTTTCTTTTTAAATCCCCCGAAAACTGCTAATTATAAACACACATGCCTAAGAGTTCGGGCCTCAAATTCACATCAACCATTTCACCTGAAAACTCTTGAATTCAATTATTTGAAGTTTTCTTGGGAAAGTAGCATCTCTAGACAATGGTCAGAAGCACTAGATTCTCCCTAAAGTTTTTAAATCCAATCCTCAAAGAATTCCGATGGGACAAAAGTCACCCTAATCACAGAATAAATCTGGTAACAAGTCACATGAGGAAGAAACAATCAGACCCACAAAATTCGAAGACAATGATATTGTCAAAGAGAATATAAAATAAGCATATTGAATACATTTAAGAAAATAAAAGACAGCACATAAATACAATAAAGAAACAAGAGACCACACAATAGCCATATTTAAAAAAGAGCCAAAGAGAATTTCCATAAATGAAAAGAGTGAATGATTGAAATTAGAAACTCAGTAGATGGGTAAAGAACAGATTAGACACAGGTGAAGGGAGACTGAATAAGCTCGTAGATAGATCAAAAGAAATCAAACAGAAGCGATAAGAAAAGATGAATATAGTGAAGGTATAACGTATTTCTCATTCACATTCCAGTAGGAAATAATAGAGATGGGAAAGATACAGTATTCCAAAAGAAAATCATAATTTTCCAGAACTGATGAAAAGCATTGATCCTAAGAATAATGGATTGAAAATGCTATTTTCATAACAGCAGTGGGAACCAGAATAGACAGAATTACCTTCAAATTGCTGAAAGAAAACACTTGATCTACAAATCTATTCTAACAAAACTTTCAAGACTATCAGCAAAATGAAGGCATTAAAGACAAACACAGGGAGTATTTCGGGTGAACAGAGCACCAATCACATATCCAAAATGAAATGGCCACAAAAAGAAGGAATGAGATGGAAGAAGAAAACTTGAACTAAAGAGAAACTAATCATGGTGATAGTACTAAATCATTAAAATTTTAACATTTAGTGTTAAAAAACTCAATACAGAATTAAAATACCACCTTATAAAATTTAGTTGAAAGAGGACCCAGTGGCTTGAGATAAATTGTTTAAAGGGCTTTTCATTGTTCTGGAGGGAGTTAATAATTTACCTCTATGGTAAATATTTACATTAAAATTTCTAGAGTAAACACTAAAAGAATAGAAATAAAGTATATAACCTCTGAGTTAAGAGAGAAGAAAATATGAATGAGGCAGGGGCTATTAGTACATCCCAAAAAAGAATAACTTAAAAATGCATTTGAAAACATTAAAAAATTTTATAACTGCTCTGTTCTCTGATACATACTAAATGCCTTTTACAGAAAAGGTTGATAAATTATGGGAGCCTGGATATTTCCATACTTTCTTCCACTTTGTTTTGGTACACATCCATGCGATCTTACTTATGGATCAGTTTTTCTCCATAATTTTTTACTCGGTTCAAAAGGATAGAGAAACATCTTTACTGGCTGTGTTTACTCCAGGGGGAAAATGTGAATCTTCTCTGAAAAACGAGAACAGCAAGACTCGCATCAATGCAAATGACTATTTTCTCCACCCTATATTTCCAGATGTATATTTCTCACTAACCTAATTCAATCACAGCTAAGAGACAAGGTGTCATGCTTAAAACATAAATATAATAGAAACAGATTAGAAATTTGGTGGCTTTGCTATATTTTATTTGATAATAACTGCAATCACAGCTTATCACTAATCATATAAATAACATGTTGATCTTCTCATGGCTAAAGGGCAATTGAGATTCAAGAGAAGTTTAAATATCTTAGAATTCTAAGTGAGGTGTCTTTATGCAATTGCTTCTTTCATTCCTGGATGATTCATCTGCCTATAAGCACTTGATCCTTGACTGACTGGATATTTTGTTATCTATGAAATGCAGTGTTTAATTTGTAAAGGTAGTATCTGATTTTTGGACATCTCTCTTGAAGAAAAGAATGGGTTTACCAAGACCTCTAGCAAGGATTGCCCACATCCCTTGCAGATAGGTCTGAGTACTGAAACATTCTATAATTTAAACACTAAATTGTAGATTTGAAAATGTGACTTTTTAAAATCCTTGATGACCTTTTGTGCATGGTAGTCAGGCTTAGGAAATTTATTATACTTATCTTTCTATGTTCAGTGTTATCATATGGCTTAAAAAAGGAAATCAGCGTTGACTTTTTTTCCACAGCAATTTCATATATAATTAGTGGTAAATTTAAGAAATGTTGAGTTAATCAGCTTGATTTTTAGCCTTTCAGCAAAGATACCTCCCTCTTTTTTGTCTGCAGTGTTCTAGGGCTTAGTGTAAATTTTATGTAATAAGGAAACATTGATGGTTGGATCAAATCAATACTTGGATTAAGCTCCATTCATAACAAGATGGTGTAAAAGAATTCTATAGGATTTCTCAAATGAAGAACCAAGAAGTCCTGATGTTTGTGACAACATGAATGAACCTGGAAGACATTATGCTAAGTGAATAAACCAGACTGAAAAATAAAGGAAAAATATTATATGATATCCTTTATATGAGGAATCCAAAATAGTCAAAGTCATAAAAACAGAGTAGAATGATGGTTGCTAGGGGTTGGGGGGACGGGGAAATGAGGACGTATTGGTCAAAGTTTACTTATGAAAGATAAGTCCTAGAGATCTATTGTATTGCATAGTGCCTGTAGTTTATAATATTGCACTGCATATTTAAAATTTTATTAAGAAGGCAAATCTTATGTAAAGCATTCTAATAGTAACAATGAGGAACAGGAAGATGGGTAGAAGAAGCAGTAATAGTACAAAAGGTGAGAGGAGACTTTTGGAGGTAATGGATGTATTTATGGCATAGAGTTTGGTGAGGGTTTCTCAGGTGTATACTTATCTCCAAACTCATCAAGTTGTATACAGAAAATATTTACAGCTTCTTGTATGTCAATCATAAGAAATAAAGAACCAGGAAAGATAGAAATAGAAAGGGCAATGACTCATATAAAATGCATTAAAAAATTTGAAAGAAGAAAACAGAAACGGAGGATCCTAACATCTCCATTTAGATGTAGAATCATAGGAGAGAGTTATTACCATAAGGATGATGACACAGTGACTATCTGTTGTGTTTAAATGTTCCTTGTAAAAGTTATGAGAAAATAATTGAAAGCAAATTCAATCACAAAATAAAATGTATGTTAAGTTAAAAAATTATCTTGAAGGTGGCATAAAATTTAGGGGAGTAAAAAAGTTTACATAGCCAGCAGGAAAAGGGCAAAAATATAAACAAAAAGGGAGAAGCAAAGTACATGGACTTAGCAGGATTTGAAAAGTATACTTTAAAATGTCATACAATCGGAAAAAAATAAAAACTTAAGAGAACACTAAAATTCTATAAGTGATATACAAAGAAGAGAAAAGAAAAAAGTATGAGGCAGGACTAAGTGACAAATACGCACACACACACACACACACACACACGCACACACACACACACAATCGGAAAAAAAAGCATTAATTTTCTCGTGCAACAAATGTTACAACTCTGAGGTCTGAGTATCAAGACAGGATTTAAAGACTGGAGATTCGAAATAAAGACAAAGTGTCTTTAAGGAGAATGCTATAAAAGCATTTGTCAATTCTCAAGTATATTACTTAATCAAGGGAACTAAAATATGATTTTTTCCTTCAAATATAGGATGATAAAATACTGTCTCTCATATATGTCAAATCATTAAAATGAAAACTTTGAAAATGGTGATATCGCTGCAGATCCAATTAAGAATATCTAGAATACTTGATTAACAAAAATACAAGCCCATATGCCATTTAAAAATATGTATCACTTCTTTCCTGATGTAAACATAATACGTTAATTTTAGATAGTTAGACAACTAAAAAATACACAAATAAAATTATCTTCGATGTCACTACTAATATTTCAGTGTTCTATATATGTACATAAATAATACTATATATGTATGCAGAAATATAACATGAAGGTATATAATTTGATAGGCAACTAATACATAGACATAATTTGATAGAGGTGATAGAAGTAATCCCACGATGCTAAGGAATTCATGCATGTATGTGTGCACATATATATACACACAGGCAGACACCAATCTTATTTTTTCTTATTGTAATTTCACATTTGCTTTGCATCACTAATTTTTCTTTTCCAGTTGTTATATAAAATATTAGATAAATCCCATAGCTTTTCTGGTCATTGTTAGATGCCAATAAAGCTATTCCAGTCTATTAATCACATATCCCCATTCTCATATAGTATCAAAAATCCTCACCACTCTGATCCAGCTGATGCTTGTCCCCTCATTCAGCTTTGGCTTGAAATAGGCTGGATGCTTACGCTAAAGGAGGAGTATCTGGTTTAATTCTATTTTTCTTAGTCCAATTCTTGTCTTAGCTGATATTTGGGGCAACTCCAGACTGAACTCAGAGGTGGATGGCTTTCTTTCATTGGTCCCCATTAGAGACTTCTTAGAGATCTCCTGCGGGGCTCAGAATGCCTATTGCAGATCCTTTGACCTGGCATTGCCCTTACTCCTGCTGGCTGTCAGTACCTTCCACTGCAGCCTCTGGGCTCCCAAAAGTTCATTACTAAGTTGAGACTACATGGCTTACATGAGATTCTCTTAGGCAGAGGCTCTCTTAAGGTGAATCTGAGCCTTGAAGGAAGACAACGTCTACACCGAGGGAAATATGTACCACTCCCTCTCTGTTTGTGGGACTGGAGCTCACTCCCAACCCAGACAACTGCATATTGCTTCTCAGTTTCAGATTTCTCCAGGTGAGATTCAGACAGTTCTTGTCTCTTTCACATGACAAAAAGACATATCCACTCAAGGTGGTTCTCCTGCTTCCTGTTCTAGGCTTAAGCAGAGAAGAAAATTCTAGAACTGAAAAATGCAATATTTGAAATAAAAATTCCCTTGATGGGCTTAACAATAGAATGGAGATGACAGAGGAAAGAGGTAGGAGATGTGTAGAGAAAACAAAAAAAAAACTATCCAATCTGAAGAACAGAGACGAAGAAATGATGACAAAAGAATAAGAATAGTATCAGGGCTTCGGTGACCTGTGGGACATTATCAAAAGGTCTATTAAATGAATAATCAGAGCCTAAGAACAGAGGGAAAAAAAGAAAGGGGAAGAAAAAGTATTTGAATAAATAACGTTTGAAAATTTCCCAAATTTATTGGGAGACATAAATTACAGAATCAAGAAACCTAGTTAACTCCAAGTGGGATAAATAGAAAGGAAACTTCACTTAGGCACATCA
>NW_011888823.1:6945516-6947601 GCF_000151845.1 Pteropus vampyrus
GGTGCCGGCATCAGTAAGCGCTGCTTCCTGCTTATATCCTCGGTATCCTGTCTCTATGCAAACATGTCAGGATTTGTAGTGTTTGGCCATGAATTTTATACTTTGGCTTTTAAGTTTAACTTTTCTTTCTATTAGTTCTTAATGGCCCAATATAATCAAGTTTAAAATAATATGCTTTACCGAAGTCACTCATGCTTATAAAAAAACAAATAATATAGACAAATCAATTGTGAAAAATACATCTCCTGACACTTTTTCTCCAGATACCTAATTTTTAAGTTTCTGCGTTTAACTCTACACTTAGTTTGGCCACTCAAGTTAATAGCGTGCAACCCCATTTCTTGAGGCAATACTTTTTAATTCCTCCATATTAAAAAATAAGGGTTATTTTTTTTACAATACCCTTTCTCCTTTCTCCTTCTTCTAATGTTTGACAGCACTTTAAAATTTATAAATAAGAGAGTTGCACTAAATCAGTCAAAGTGATAGAGACAGAGAGCAGAACAGTAGTTCTCGGGGGCTAGAGTTAGGGGAAAACAGAGAGGTATTAGGCAAGGGTACAAAGGTTCAGTTATGCAAGACAAAAAGTCCTAGAGATCTACTGTACAGCATAGGGCCCAGAGTTAACAATACTGTATGTTCTACTTAAAATTTTGCCAATAAGATGGACATCATTAATTGTGTTTAACACAGAAAATAATAAACGAAGAGGTCAGGAGAAAACTTTTGGAGGTGATGGATATGTTTATAGCATATATTTGGATGTATATTTACCTCCAAAATTTATTAAGTTGTATATATTGATATATACACCTTTTTGCATGACAATCATACCTCAAAGTTGTTAAAAAAAAAAAAAAGACAAGGTGGTAACAGGAAGTGTCAGTTCCTAAAATGAAAAAAATTTATAAATTTGTTTTGTAGGAATGTAGATAAGTTAGATGCAGGCAAGAATCAATAAGCATGTTTTATTGATCCTACAAGCTTAGAAGTGCTTTGTTTGACTAAAATAGACATGTTAAAGTTCTGAGATGTTCTCTTAAAACAAATTTCCTATCAGACATTTTCTAGAATGGCTTGACTGTCTTAAAGAGATATTAAATAGTGAGGCAAACTTAAATTACAGAATTATTTTGATTTAATCAACAGAAGGTCCATCCAGTCTAAATCCTATGTTTATTTTACAACACATTTAAAATTAATCATTATAGTAATTTTTGTTTTACTGTCATTTCCATTTAGTCCTAGTTCATTATAGACCATCAGACATTTGAGGTATGAACAAATGAATTAACATATGCCTTTATAGTACAAACAACAGTTTGGGGTTAATTTGGTTTAGTTTTCTGTGATGGAGGAGTAGCAGTCTTTTTTAGTTATATTACAAAAAAAGGCAGCTCGGTCACTTGGCTGCTAACCCAAACTTCAGGCTATTGCTTAACAATGAATATAATCAGTCTCTAAATAGTATCTTACTAAACTCACTCCTCTTTGAGCAGAAGCAATCATCATAGCTTCATCTGCTTGGGTATTTATTGATTTTTTTAGGCTTTATTTATAATGTCTGGTTGCTATGGTCAGACACTCATGATGTATCAAAAATGTACTCTGTTGGCAGAAATATCATTTATGCACTTCAGAAAAATGAAACCAATACTAACCAGTATTAATAAAGCACTGGATCGGGTATTATAAAGTCTCAAAATGCATGGTCCAGACAATTATAATTAATAGTTGTCTAAGGAAATCATTAACGATAACAACTACTCTTTTGTGGCAATTCTACATACTGGGACTGGGGCACAGAAGTATCATAAATAGCTGGGATTTCCAATAATTAAAGACATACTTTTAAAAATTTATTTCTGCCAACTCATTTTAGAAGCCTTTTAGAAATAGAACAAGTGGATAGAATTGAGGTTTGTCTTTTCATTCTATCCCTGTCCATCCTCCTTTAGAAGTTACGTTGATAATAAAGACAGAAGCAACAGAAGAATCAAAAGATAGAAGGACCAATCTAATCTAATTTCTTAACTAAAAGAATCCTAGTGGAGGATTTTTTTGCCCCATTTGGAGGTTGCAGGA
>NW_011888823.1:6947651-6953748 GCF_000151845.1 Pteropus vampyrus
GATAAATAGAAAGGAAACTTCACTTAGGCACATCATAGTCAAACTGCTGACACTGAAAGTTAGTGAGAGCGATCCTGAAAGTAGGCAGAAAAAAATGCCAAATTACATATAGGAAAATAATTCTCATAAAAGTTTTAGAGGAAAACTAGGAGAACATCATGCTTTGAGGGTAGGCAAAGTTCTTTTAGACAATAATCATAAATGAAAACATTGACAAGTTAGATTTACTAAGAAGTGAATAAGCAAACCGAAGACTAGGAGAAATTATTTATAAATTTTCTCTGTCAAAGGACTGGTTTTCAGACTGTATGAAGCACCTCTCCAGCTTAATAATAAGACAAAGAATCCAATAAGAAATAGACATTTTACCAAAAAAAAAAAAAAAAAGATATTCAAGTACCCATTAAGCATATAAAAACACACAAGAAAGTGCTTACAATTATTAATCATTAAATAAATACAAATTGAATTCATTATGAGATGCCATACACACCCATCAGAACTGCTAAAGCTAAAAAGACTGACGAGATTTAAAGTCATCAGCTGACACTTTTATACACTGCTGGTGAGAATATAAAATGATATAAACAATTTGGAAAAAGATCTGGCAGTTTCTTATAAAACTAAACATACACCTACACTATGGCCCAGCGATTCTACTTCTATGCATTCACCCCAATAAAATAAAAATATATGCTTACAGAAAGTGTTGAAGAATGTTCATAACACCTTTACTCATTGTGGCCAAAAGTTAGAAACAGCCCAGGCATCCATCAATAGCAGAATGATCAACAGACCGTAATATACTCATACAACGGACTCAGCAACAAAAAAGAAGTAAACTACCAATACATACCACAGAATGAATTAATCTCAAAAACATTACAGTGAGTGAAGGACATACATAAAAGGTTACACACTGTATGATGCCATTTCTATGAAATTCTGTATGAGGCAAAATGAATCCATGGATTTTCTAAGTATATAATCATGTCTACCGCAAATTATTTACTTTTTCCTTTCTGATTCTTTCACATTTTGTTTATTTTTCTTGTCAGGAAATGGTAAGAGAACCCAGAGATTCTGGGCATTTGGCTGTTTGTCCTCAGGTCTGACCTACAGGAAGCCTGTTCCCATGTAGGTAGCAGACACAGAGCAAAGTACTAAGGGGTTTGGAGGCAGGTGAGAAAGAGTCTGAACACATGTGCCAGACAGATCTTACACATGTGTTCAGACTCTAATTGATTTATATATGATGGCAACTTAATCAGCATGTCGGCATAGTTTTTTGTTTGGGTATATGTGGGTTTACGTAAGTATAAATATGCTATTCTAAAACGTATGTGGAAAAGCAAAGGATTAAGACTAGCCGTGATAATATCGAAGAATAAAAATAAAGTGGGAGGACTTCAGATATCAACACTTATTAAGCTACAATAATTAAAACAGTGTTGAATTAGTGCAGGATAAACAAATAGATCATACGGATTATAAATCTAATTGTAAAGGTAAGATAATAAAGCTTCTGGAAGATAACATAGAAAAATGTCTTCACAACCTTAGACTAAATATTTTTAAACAGGAAAAAAAGTACTAAATATGAAGTACAAGATGGATAAATTAAAATAAATTAAAATTTCAACATCTGTTTATCAAAAGACATTTAAGAGAACAAAAAATGAAACAGTAGAATAAAATACTGTAAAACATTTATTGATAAAAGGCTCTTTTGTAGCTAGGATATATAAAGAAGTCCTACAAATTAATAAGAAAAAGAGAGATATTTCCAGTTATGTATTACTGTGTAATGAACTACTCTAGATCTTACAGGGTTAAAATATCATTTTATGATATGTCTCATAACACTGTAGGTCAGGACTTTGAGCAGGGTGTTCTGGGTGACTCTTCTGTCCCACGTGGCATCAGCTGTGTCACTTGGTGGTATTTGCTGGCAGATGAGCTGGTGTGGAATGTCCAAGACAGCGGCATTTACATTTCTGTCACCTTGTTAGAGATGGCTGGGAGGCTGGTCCCAGCTGGTGTGGAACACCTATGCTTGGCTTCTCCAGGGCTCATAGTGACAATATCTTTGGGACAATACCTGTAGAAGCACTAAGGTCTAGCAGAGATGGCCTTAAAGTATACTCTTAACATTCTTAGAGGCTTCCTTGTGTAAATGAGAAGGTATATGAGGGACTAGCTTAAATATTGCTGAGGTCTTAACAAAGAACCTTAGTCACACTGGGATTCCCTGAAGGCAATGTTTCACTGGCCGTGCCCAGGATTTGTTCTTTGCTTTGAAGCTATCTTTTATTTTAGAGGTAGTTTGCTGATTGTAAAGACTATTCTGGGCTTTTACATTTTCTAAAATTCTACCAAAAAAAAGAACAGTTCATTCTTTAGTTTGTTCATCTATATCTGTCTAGTCACTCATTCTATTACAGGAGGCAAGAAGCCAGGCAGTGTGTTTATCATCCTGCCCAGAAGGCGCCTCAGCTTGATCATTTAGTTTATTAGGCACATTTCTCCTTTTTTTTTGTCATCACAGGCAACAGTTTTGCCAAACTTTCCACAATTACATAACCAGAGTTCCCTTTCTTTTATCTCCAACAAGTTTTCTTATTTTCTTGTTTTCTTTTGAGCCTTTACCAATAGCCTCTTCAAGGATGCTGGGCATTTCCAAAATCAATGCCACATGTTCTGGTTTTCTTATGACAGCATCCCACTTTTAGGTAACAGATTCTGTTTCAGGTATCTACCGCTGCATGAAAAACTAACAACACTTAATGGCTTAAAATAACAACCATTGTATTACTAGTGATTTAACGAATCAGGAATTTAGGCAGGCCTAGGTTGGAAGATTCTTGTTCCAAGTGGTATCTACAGAGGTCATTCAATGCTTTCAGCCAGAGAATGAGGTAGTCTTGAGGGTCTAGCATAGTTCCACTTACACATCTGATGCCTTGTTGAGAGTGGTTGAAAGAGTGAGCTTAGCTGCCAACAGGAGTCCTTACACATGGCCTCCTTAGTACTGTTGTCTCATAGTAGTTGAGCATTATACCTTGTGACTCAGGACTCCAAAAGCAAGTTTTCCAGTGAATGAAATGGAAAATAAATGACCTTTTATGACCTGGCCTCAGAAGCCAGGTATTACTTCCTCACTATTCTATTACTAAAAAAACTATAAGCCTGTACAGATTCAAGATGAGGGGACATAGACCCCATCTTCCAAAAGGAGTATCACAGAATCTGTGGCCATGACTTAAAGCTATTAAAAGACCCAGAAGAAAAAATAATCAAGAAGCTTAGGCCAGATTTCATTCATAAAAAAGAAGATAATAATATGACCAATAAACTTTTAAAAATGTGCTCAAACTCATTAGTCGTCAGATAAATGAAAATTAAAAGCATAATGAAACACTATTATGCAATCACTGGAATGGCTAAAATGTAAAAGACTGACAAGACCAAGTGTTTGAAAGCATGTAGTAATTCTCATGCACTTCTGATGGGAGTATATTTGGCACACCATGTTGTATGTTTGGCATCAATTATTAAAATTAAGCATATACATCCTATGACAAAATATTTTATACCCAACTATAAACCAAAAGAAATGTATACACATGGATACTGAAAATTTACACATGAATGTTTATAGCAGCATTACTTGTAAGAGACTATGCTGGAATCAACTCAAATATTAGTCAATAACACAATGTATAAATAATTTGTGCTATATTTATAAAATGGAATCCTGCATGCATAGCAATGCACTGAATTAACTATGGCTAGTGGGAAAAAAAATAAAAAAAGATGAACCTCTCAGATATGAGGCCGAACATAAGAAGCTGGGTACAGAACATATAGTATTTATGTGCAGTTCAATAATAGGTCGAACTAATGTATGATGTTATAGAAGGGTCCTGGCTGTGGATGAGTCTGAAGTCACTATGGAGTTTTCTTAGGAGAGGGCTCAAGCAAGCTCCCCCACCATGAGAGGAGTTGTCTACTGGAGAGGACACCAGAGCCCAGCACGAAGGCCCGAGTACAGCACATCTGGTAGAGGAACCTGGTGTTTCAAGATCTTTGGATCCTGGGGAAAGTTTGAAAATTCCTCTTCTTCCTGAACCTTAAAATGCCGAGGGGTCAGGATAATGGTTCCCACTTGGGATGAGGGAGCAAAAAGTGATTGTAGGGGCTCGTAGACTGCTTTTCTGGTGCTGGCATCATTCTACTCTATGTCCTGAGTAGTGGTTTCATGGATATGTTCCCCTCACTCATAATATAATGCACATAGGATTTTTGCATTTTTGACACAACTTATATTAATTTTTTAAATATAACAGATTTACATTGGAATATAAGAAAAGATAGCAAGACTGTTTAGGATAAAATTTTGTCCAGGCAAGAGGTAAAGAGTATGAGATAAGTCAAGAACAGTGGGAAAGGAGGTAAAAGGAGAGATGAGTGTCTAATAGAAACTGGTTTAATTTTATGTCACTAAGAAAGACAGAATAGGAATTATCACATCCAGGAAATCAGAAATACTTATAGGGTCTGCATCCATAATCAAAACAGAGACTAACAGCCCATAGTCCAGGAAAATGGTACATCAACTTCAACAAAGTCTGCTAGAAAACTGTTGAAATCCAACTCTGAAAGAATGGGGCTTCTAGGACACCAGTCCTATAAATATTAGAAAGACAAAGGACTGGAAGCAGAACTGAGATACTGAGTTAGGTCATCAAATAAGACTGCTGACTTGCTACTTCACTGTACCATTAGACTGTAAGTTCACTAAAGATAAGGATTATTGTTTCTCATGATAGTCTAACAAAATGGCACGTGCCTAGAATATGCATGTAATAAATAAATGACAAATAGTTCAATGAATAAATAAATGACTAGAAATAATCATCATCATCATCATCAGCAGCAGCAGCAGCAGCATCTCATTCATTTGAATTTGAGGTTCAAGGGGAGACTTAGTCAAATGTGCATAAATTAACATCCCAGTTACCAGAACAAAAGGAGATAGTTTATATCACATGAGGAACAAGATATCATCTGTGGCTGGTGGTTCAGGATTGTGTCTATGTTTTTCTTTTTTGACAGAGGTGATATCAGGACTGTCTGGTCTGAAATTGCAAACAAGTTTTTAGTAGTTCCAGCTTTGTATGTAACTCAGCTGCAAGAACAGAGTTGTGTATATAGAAATGGCTTGTGTTAAATTTCCATGTTAAAAACCATACATGAACTATAATTCACAGGATACTTTAGATAAGATCATGTAAAAAATATTTAAATTTAACCTTGACCTTTATTATTTATTAAAAATAAGGGAAACATTAAACTTTGAAAAGACTGACCTTGCTTCTGGCTAATATTAAAGGAAGGCATAGGATCATGTTGATTGAAGTAGGTTTTCAAAAGAACCTGTCTCAGGTTCTTATTACAGCAGTAAAATTAATAATATCTCCAGGTAATTTAAATCTACAAAATAAGCAAGAAATTCTATGCCCAAACTAAACCTTTTGATTTTTTTAAGCTTTAAAAGTAGAGTCAGGTTGAAGCTTCCATAGTACTAGGAAAGCCAGTTTCTATTTCAAATACTTCAAAGCTATGACATTCTTATTTTTAAAAGTTAAACAACTGAGAAGACTTTGACTTTATTAAGCATTATCTCCACACAAGAAAGTCAGGTTTCGAAAGGTCATTCGAATGCACGGAATCTACACATATCTCCTTTTTTCAAAACATACTGATACTTTCTTGAATATAGAAGAGTATTTTCAATAAATGGTATTTGATGAGAAATGTGCTTTTACTGAAAATACGTGGGTTAAGAGAAAAGTTCTGTGGTGGAAATGGAGACACTATTATTAAGGTAAGAATAAAAAACCCATTTGTTCTTCACAACCCATTTGAGTACGGTTGGGGTTGAGACTCAGAACTGCATTCTGAATACTCTCACCTGGGTTCTATCTCATCGTTAATTCTCCCTTATTTAAGCTCTGTAAGTCAGATAGGCAATTTTATTAATTATGCTCAGGAAAATTACTTACACTATTGGGAGTTATGGCTTATTTGAAAT
>NW_011888823.1:6959188-6967468 GCF_000151845.1 Pteropus vampyrus
TGTAAGTGGCAGGTAGCTTACTTGACTGCTCAGAGGCCTGGAAGGAGAAAGACTGGGGAATTGAGGACAAGGAGAATGGAGAAGATATATGTAGATAGACCTATGGGAATAAGCATAAAGCATCATCTTTAAATCACACAGTAATGCCCCCAAGAGAGCATCTATCATCAAAGAGGCACAAAGAAACAAAGCAGACAGATTGACTAGGCTATTTGATAGCAGCCAGTATTTGTCATCAAGCACTCCAGTAGCCCTGGTATCAGGGATGGAGCTACATGTGGACCAAATATTTTGGGATTCCATTCCCAAATGCTGATTTAGCTACTGTCATTCTGAATGTACAACCTGCCATAGAAAGAAGCCAATGTTAAGTTATTAACGTAGCAAAATGCCTCAAAGAAACCCAAAGCTACACTGTGACAAATGTTTTTGTTAGACACTTTGTATACTGCTGGAAAGGTAGCCTTTTCTCTTGACTTGAATGAATACATTTCCCAGGTGTAGGTTTGTCTTTTCTGCCCATAAGACTTTGGCCCATCATCAGAGGGCTTACAGAGTATTTCTTCAAATGCCATGGTAGAACACAAAAATAATCTCAGACCCAGGGAATTTCTTTACAGAAAAGTAGGTGTGAACATGGGCACAAGATGACAGGACCCACAGGTCCTGTTGTATACTCCACCACACCACAGTTGCCTGCCTGAGCGTTACAGAATGACCTTTTGAAATTGCAGCTGAGAGGCCAGCTTGGAGAAGATATGTTGCATTAATGGGGGTGGGTGGGGTGGGTCGGGGGGCATTATTCCCAGGAACCTACTGTGGAATATTTGCTTTCCGTTCCTGAAACTTTAAGCAATGTAGATATAGTTCCTAGGGAGGAAATGTTTCAACTAGGGGGCCTAGTCAGAGTCCCATTAAACTTTAAGCTATGACTGCTATCTCATGCTCCTTGTGCAAGGGCCCAGTTAGAGGGGTCACCACCTCAACTAGAGTAATTAACCCCTGATAATTCAGAAGAGACAGGACTCTGTTATATAACAGGATCAACAAAGAGTATGTTGGGACCCAGGTGGGATCTATTTTCGCATTCCACAGTTTTTCCCTTATTCAATTTTGACTGAAAATGGTAAAGCAAAGCTACCATAGCCTGAAAAAGGTACAGTGACCAAGTGCTCAGACCCATCAGAAACGACGGTCTTAGTCACCCTACCAGACCTACAGAGATGTTAACCAAGGATAACAGAAATACAGAATGGTAGTGCAAAGAGAATCAAGCAGTATCAGTTGCAATCTCAGGAACAACCACATTGGTGAAGTTTGCCCTCTGTTTTAAAGAAACTTCCTCTTGTCAGTTTGTCCAAGAAAGAGACCAGCTAAAACCTTTGAAGTTCTTTTCTCAGAGAGGGTAAATTTATTGTGTGAAGAAGGTGGATTTAAAAAGCACAGAGATGAGTTCTAATGGATACTGTGATACCCACTGACCCCTGAATCCTTCATTCAGGGCCAACATACTTATTCCCCCAGCAGCTGAGTGTTGGCCTCTAATAACCCATAGCTGGGTTAAACTCCAGGCATAGCCCTCAGCTGAAAGAAGGTGCTTTGCCCAAGATATTGCCCCTCCCTAAGGCCAGTCAGAGCAGAAGCAAAATGACTGGTTGATTCAGGGGGCAAAGGCCTTCCCTACCCCCTTGCTTTGATTTAGGACAACTCTGAGGGGCCATCTCAGCTCCAGAGGTGCTTGTAGGTTTGACAGAGGCATCTTTTGCCAATGCTTTGCAACTTCTCCCTCTGCCCAATTCTGTTTCTCTGTTCTCTTATAGTTGTTCCCAAGAGCACTTTCCAATAAGCCTCCATCTCAGAGCATTTCTTGGGGAATTTGACGCAAGACAGGGCCCTTTCATTTTCTCATAATATTTCCGTTTTCCTAATTTATCTTCTATTCCCACGGAGTTAAAATGTCCAGCTGTGCTTGTCCCATAAACTTTTCATTTTAAATTGTCCACTTTCTGTCCTCTTTTATCTGTCTTCTCTTCCTTTTCTCTCTAATGGCCCCAACACACCTGGACTTCAAGTTGACATCTCATTGATGTTGTACAGGCAAAGTTGGGACCTTTGCTAAAAGCGGTCTTTTGTAGTTTTGTGATTTTTCACCAGGTTAGGATACTATTACAGGGCAGTATTGCATTGATTTATACACTCTAGGGAAAGTACCTGGAAGAAAATCTTACCTGAAGGGAGGGCTTTAACGGGAATGAACAGACAAAAATGCCACATTCTGAAACTTCCTTTTCAACTTCTTTTTCTAAGTAGTTGTTATTTTTTTAACCTTCCTCACGCAGTAGGTCAAACATTTGAGAAGTCTAGAAACTTTTTGACTGTATATTCTAGAAACTTTTTTATTTCTCTTCCCATTGTTCAAATCCGAGTAGATTTTAGAAATTCTAAAAAGTAACATGCACAGCATCCACTAACTTCATTTTGCATTTTGTTTGTTTGTTTGTTTGTTTGTTTGTTTGTTTTTGACCCTTTTGGGTTGCTGCTTTCTCAGCACAGAAAACACTGCTATTTGTTTTTATTACCTATTTGGTTGTTTGATTTAATCAAGTAGAATAAATGAAGAATATTGAAGATTAAACAGACTTCTCCAAAATAAAGAGATGCTAATGAAGACAAGTTAGAAATACACATGAAATAAAATAATGATCCTTTTAAGGATTGGCACCAAAGGGAAGGAAACAATTTGAGTTTTTTGAACATCATTTTTTGCTATGTTGGCCCCATCGTGTCACACTCTGCACCCTACAGAGTTGATTTGAGATGGAACAATCCTCTGCTTCAAAGGCAGCTTTGTTCCTGGAGCAGCTTTGCCTCTCACAGTACTGGCTGAGAAACCTTTGTTTCTGCATCACAGATTTGCTATTGTTCTTTTTGTCATAGAGATGTGATGCTACAGTGATACATTTCTAATCATCTTGATGTCCTTGGTTGTGCAAATCATTAAGCTTCACTCTGCCTCAGTTTTCTTATCTACATAATGAAGAATTAAGGCTAGTTTCCTGAAGAGTCACTTGAAGCGAACGCAAAACACACATATACACATAGAACACAGGAAAAGATACATAAAGTGCTTTCACCTAATAAGTGCTTGGAACATATAAGGTAGTCAATGAATGTTAACATTTACTATTATGATAATTACATAAAATGAAGCTTTTATAAAGTAAAACACTATAGTAGAAAATACTAACCAAAAGTAGAATCGAACAATTATGACACCATCAAAAGGTAAATGGAAAATTCTCTGATTAATATAGATACTTCTTTCAAATCATGTATATTTTGAACTTCTGAATTTTCTGAAGTAGATTAAAAAGTAGCTTGTGATATCAGATTTAAATACATATATGTCCAACTGAACTGCCCAAATGTGTAATTTCTATCTTTTGGGAAGTTCATGCAAGAGAATTGTGGGAGCTTGGGATTCAAAGTATACTGAGACCCAATATGATGTCCTTCAACAAAATTTCTCTTAAAGATTCTATATATTACCAATTACCTCAATGCTCACGGACTAATATACAGCATGGGTTTCAAATGAAACCGAATGAATTCTAGACACATAGCTTCTCTTTATTTTTTATTTAAAAGCCTGCTCCTACCATAGCATCTCCAGGAACATACACATAGATGACACCAAATTAACTGACTGTCGGTTCATTCATTCCGTGATCTATAACCTACCCTGCTGATGCTCTAGTATCAATCAGACAGGTGACTGATTAACCAAATGAGCCTTTTACAAAGTTCCCTGCAGGCTGACAAATTCCAGACTTTTCAATCAGGAAGGAGAAATCAATTTCAGAGAAATGAACATTTGGTGGGGGGACGGGGGGAGAGGGGAGGAGAGTTTGTACCATATTTTACTGATTACTCTCAAGGAAATGCAAGCTGTCCCAAAAGCAGACCTTTGACAGGCTCATGACCCATGAGAATAAAGATAACTTCTTTGATATCTAGAATCTGTACCTTGAGATTTCATAAGGCTAATTTCATTGTTTGAACTGCACTTGCAAAATTATACAATACCTATAAGGCTACTTGAACAATTAAAACAGTTAAAATATCTTATTATTTTAGTCCAAATGCAGGCTTGAGTGGCTATATTCAACTAACACTGATTGAACTCCTACTACATAGATTCAACTCCAAATACCATACGGTAATGACGACAGGCTCTGTGCTCTGAATCTTAAAATATTGCCTCACTTAATCCTCACATTTCCCAAATATACTTTTTAATCCCTGGGAAACTAAGGCACAGAGAGGTTAGGAATTTAGCTAAAGTCTCACTCTTCCTAGATAGTAAAACTGCAATTCAAACCTTTGTCTATATTCCAACAGAAATTGTTTAATATTTATTCTTACCTGCTCCTTATTTTTATCATGTAACTGGAATAAGTAGTTGTTTAATTAAATTGATCAGGAGCACTGGCGTTTTATAAACACAGTCTATCTTGATTACAATACGATTATTTTATAATTCTTAAACTTTTAAAAACTAGATATCACAAAAGTATTTATGAAAATTCTTCACCTTATTCCAGAGAAATATATTGATAAAGTTATTGCTATACAATATTCAATATTTTCACCTAACAATTTGTCTTCCACAGACAGCATCTAACAGTTGACAACTAGTCAGCTATTGTAAGTCTTAGTAAACCAACACTAGTAAGTGAAGTGATATGGTATTTGACATTCGCTTCTGTCATGTTGGGCTGCTCAAACTTAGGTAAGTTACTTCACCACTCTGGACTTCTCTTATATCTTTAAGATTAAATTTCAAATATCTGTCCTTCAGTTATTCAGCCGTTTCATGTGTATTTGCTTTTTGCTTACTGTATTAGTTGGCTGTGGCTACCATAACGAACGACCACAACTTACTGACTTAAAACAATGGAAATTGACTCTCACGGTTCTGGAGGCCTGAAGTTTGAAAGCGGCTGTCAGTAGAGTCATTCTCCTTCCAGAGCTTTCAGAGGAGAGCATAGTCCTAGCCCCTTTCATCACCGGTGGCTACAGGTATTCATGGCTTGTGGCTGTTATTACTACAACCTCTGCCTCTGTCTTCACATTGCTTCCTTCTCTGTGTGTGCTGGCTCCTCTGCCTCTTATAAGGACACTTGTTATGGATTGAGGCTCCACCTGTATAACCCAAGATGATCTCATCTCAAGATCCCTAACTTAATTACACATGCAAAGACCCTTTTATTCCATTAGGTTACATTCACAGGTTCCAGAAGGTAACATATCTTTTGGGGGCCACCATTCAACCCACTGCACCTGCTAATTCCCGGTTTCTGGGCATGGATGCCAGGACTATTTTTGGAGAAACAAGTATGATACCCAGTCCTATGGGGAGCAATTTAATTGGAAATCAAAGTACTGTAAAAGTGGAGGTTATTATTATCCTTTTTGAGTTAAAATCCTCACTTCCTTTCCTGCTTTTTGCTTAAGTATGCTAATAAGAGAAAATTAGATATCACCAATGTGTGACTAGAATATATGTCAAAGGAATCTGATCAGTAATAGGGAATTTCCTGAGAATAACTGGAGAAAGCATCAATCAGAAACACATGTTGATGAGGATGTTTTCCAAATAAGAGTAAAGATAATGTGGCATGATTTAGCCCAAGGACAAAGTAACTTGTAAATGAATTAAGTTTGAGTAAGAAGTTAACATCTTCTCAAAATGATGTCCCAATGACATCATTATAATAGAATAAGCTTTTTGCATTTTTTAAGGATTTTCATTATAATACTGTCCCCTTCCCTACCTTAAAAGTTCTAGAAAGGATAACGCCTTATAGGTTAGCTATTAACACTTGGGAGAACATGGATTTGTTCTTCTCTACTCAAAGTGTGGTCCACAGATCAGCGGAAGCAGTATCACTTGTAATTGATTAGAAATGCGTAATCTCAGGCCTCACCCAGACCTATCAAACCAACAAGTACACTTTAACAAGTTCCCTAGTAATTAGAAGGCACATTACATTTTGAAGAGTTAATTCTATCTTTTCCAACTAGTACAACTTGTTAAAACAAGGCATTTAGTACAGTAGTTCTCAAAAGGTGGACTGCAGGCTTTTGTTCATTTATGACAAGGATCACCAGTATGTAACAAAATGAGAAAAATACATTTATTTAATGAGTTTTGTGAAGCTAAACTTATTGAATTTAAAGAAATGCATTTTATTCTGATATTAAGAGTTTCCTACTATTTCATTTCTTTTATGAAATTATGATACAAATGGTCATATGCAATATGCAGGCATGCATGTATGTGTGTGTTTAGCCCTTTATTTACAAGAATAATTTGACAAACACCCTCAATATTTTCTCCTTTTAAATTATTGATTGATAATCTAAAAGTGGTGTGGGTAGAAGATTCAATGAAGAGAAGGGAATAAATAGAACAGGAGAAAAACGTGGGTGGGGTAGAATATCAAAAATGATTTTTTCTTTACATTTTTTCTTAACATCTTTTTTTTTTTTCTTTAGGCTGGACCTCTTTACAGAGACCACATAGATGCTTGACAAATTACCATAATGCAACTCAGCTTGGGAGTATTACTTGATAAGCCCTTCTTCATGCCAGTAATGTTCACAAAATACAGTTCATCTCATGAGCTACTGGAAAACGTCTTGTGAAGCAGAAGACCGTGGTGTCGAAAGCATTCTTAAGTTCTAGGATTTTCTCAGAGATGAAATCTTGCATGTGCATGTCCACCAAATATCCCTTTTTGACTTTAAAATGAAAACTATGCAAATGTATAACATTTCCTCAAAAGTATATTTTGAAGGGAATATTAAGGGGAGGTGACAGGTGAGGATGAGGAGGTCCTTGAAAATGAATATCATAACATTTGTGCATTCTGTGAACAAACTAGTGACATTTGAGATTGCTAAATTAACATTTTAATGTTTCTGAAGTAACTCAGTGATTCTAAAGGCTATTTTCTTTTTTCCACAAACCCCATTGTTTCTAACATAAATGTATACTGTGCCTTCATTAATTAAAGGTTACTCTGTAATAGATTCTTTTCTCGTTTACCAAAGATCAGACCTTTTAATCATTAGGACAAGCATGTTATTTAGTAAATAAAAAAATGCGTATGGATCAAAGACCAAAAAAATTCAAGTTTGAAGTTATTCCTACACAGCTTCCTTACAAATAGTTAATGTTCCTTACCTTTTTCATAAAATTGGGGGTAAAACACAAACACATGGGTAAATAAATATTCAATCTTTCCTAGCACTTGCATCTTATAATGAATAGTGTGATGGGTTTTTCAATGTTAAGAAAATAATAATTTGCCATCAGTGGGGATGGGAGAATTTTGTTTATTAGTTTAGTGTGATTCAATTTGTGAGAATGTGCTTCATTGATCTTTGCAAAAGAACTTTAATTGGAACTGAATATCACAATCTATTTGCCACACCAATGAGCCCAGCTTGGCGCAGTTCATTAAGTACTACACCTACTATTAACTTTCCATGGGGAGCAAAATCCTCGATTTAATATATTTAAGGGTGGCTAGGTGGGAGCTCAAAAAACAGTAGTTTGAACTACTTATTTCTCCACTCAGCAAAATTGTTCAAATATGGCCCAATTCCCTGCTTGCGATAAATATGATCTAATACTTGATCAGGATATCTCCTTATCCTTATATACAGATATAAATTATTTTCTTAAAAACAAGTGGAACCATTTAAACAATATTCTTAAAAAAAAAAAAAACACTCACAAATAAATGAGGAAAAGAGCGATTTTTAATACCAGGGCTCCCAGAGGTTGCCAGATGATCCTTTAAAAGCAATCTGAAACTCAGTGGGGTGGGGAGAAGGGGAGAGCACAGGAGAAAGAACAGGCTTTTTATATTAGGATAAAAACCATAGGGCAGACACTAAATAAACAATATCAACAGCTGCCCTCAACAGGACAGATACACTTCAACAAATAATTAAGAAACAGCGGTGGAGAATAAGCAACAAAGCGCTCAATAAATTCCTTCGGATGGAAGAGCTAAAAATAATGGGGTGAGTAACCAAGAAAAACTTCAGAGCTTTTAGTTATTTGAAAAATGGATTCTTACATCGGTTAGTTACTGGATTTGTAAAGACCTTCTGTGCTTAAGTTTGAAACAAAAGTAGAGCCTTGAGCTTGGTCCCCATGTGGATCCATAGTGAAGCAATTTTGGCTCCAGACTGTGGATTTAC